>NW_017255975.1:2579535-2600699 GCF_001594055.1 Mycetomoellerius zeteki
TTTTACATATTGTAGAGATCTCTTTCCCGACTTTCTCCAACAGCTTGGCAATTTATTCAGCTTAAATTCTCTTCTCTCTCCAAATCGATATATCTCACGACACTGAAGGATCCAAGCGTGGCACCCGGACGAAATTCATCACTCTCGGCGCCGCTGGTCGGCAGCCCGAGCACGTAGGCAAACCAGCGGCGATCAAGGGGGATCCTGGTGGGGTTTGGTGAAGCCGCGGTGAAGGGAGTGAAGGGAGACGGGACTGTTCGGAGGTGTACCGAGGCCGACACCTAAAGTGCGCGCCAATCGTCAACTTCGCCGTCAGAGACAGTAGTCAAGCCGAACTGAGTGCCGGAAAGATGAGCTATTCGAGGAGCGTGACCCTGCTGCTGCTCCTGGCAATCCTGGCACGTGGTAAGTCCACCACCACCGCCACCGCCAACCACCGTAACCCGCGAGGTAGTTACCTTCACCTCGCCTACGCGCGACCCTATATCTCGCATCGTGTGTGCATCTTCGCCTCGGAATCCGCTTGTCGTCTTCACCTGTGCATCGAGGAAGGACTGCCTCTTCGCAGGCGTAAATACTTTCTTCTTCTCCATGGACTCCTGATAGGTTGCGACATCACCCTCCGCGAGACTTTCACCAACGAGACACCATATGTTAAGATCTGCGTGTATGACATAACGGCGGACATTCCGAGGTGATCGATGAAAAATGTAACGAAGCGATTTACGATGTAACCGAATTGTGGAACAGGATGGTTTTTCGATATTTTTTTAATAACAAACTTTATTTTTCAAAAAAATTGCGCTTAACACATCTTTTCCTAATCTTTTAATAATTGTTGAATGTTTTGATTTATATTTTGAAATGATTCATTTTTTAATATATGACATCATTTCAATATTAAAAATTTTTTATTTTTTTTATACTGCATTTCTTTTATACTGCAAGGTTATAAGCAAAAATAATTTACCGACTATTTATCGACTATTTTTTTTCAGTCTCGAAATTCCATTTCAAGAAAAAAAAATTTAAATATTTTATAAATTGTTTGTGTTGTTGTATCTTTTTTTACATTTCTATATATACGTATAAGAAAATAATCATGATGCCCGTCATACACACCCTTTGTCGCAACACACGTTTACGAAAAAGTTCAGGATAACCGACATTCGCTGTCATGCGAATTGAATCTTTTCAATTTCTCGATAAGTCAATCAAACTTAATCGATAATGTCCTGTTTTTCATTAAAATACATATTTTTGTTTTTGTTTATTCGAACAAGACAATGCGTTGCAAAATGTGTCACTTTTTGAAAAAATAAACCAGATCAAATATACAATTTTATGCTTTACACGTATTTCTTTCTAGATAATTATGATACAACGTTTTGACTTTGTTCTCCATATGCATATATTTATACACTCGCAGTGTAATGATTAATATTAAATACTATTTATATATAATATATGATAATAAAATACCATAATTTATTATTATATATTGTATACAAATAAATATATTACTTTAAACTTAAGAAGCGCCACTAACGGTCTGAACGTTAAGATGTTGAACTATTCTACATTCATTTTAAATGAATTAAATTCAGAAATTATAATTGCGTGCCGATATGGTTGTCGGACTTTCAACGCAATCAAATCTGAAATAATAATCCCCCCAAATTTCCCAACTTAAATTGTATACAAATATATATATATATATATGCAATTATTTTAGATTATTTAATAATTATTTATTAGTATAAAAATCATAAATTATATAACTCACAATAGTATTGTATTAATCAGTATAATACATTATAATACGTATGTTATATCGAGAGTAGTGCAGCCATAATAGAAGGAATAAAGAATTAGGAATAAGAAATAACGATTCTAATCTATCAGAAACCATGTATTCCGGTATATCCGATTTCTGATAGATTGAAATCTTTATTTCTTATTTCTAATTCCTTATTCCTTCTATTGTGGTCACACCTTAAATTGTATGCATTTTGAATAATATTTTAATATAAGAAATATTACAACGTTAATAATAATATTCAAATTGCATCTTAAAGAATAAAGATGCATTATACATTATTATTAGTGAAGAATGATTTTTTTGTCACGTAAACTCTCATTTCACAGCCCAAGGTGCCACCCTACTCGATGCCCCGCCATGCCCCGATCCTTACGGGATTCATGCTTATGCTCACCCTGAAGACTGCGGGGCCTTCTTCTTGTGCACGAATGGCACGTTGACCTTCGAATATTGCGAGAATGGACTTCTGTTCGATGGACACGGTGCCGTCCATAATCATTGCAATTATAATTGGGCTGTCGATTGCGGCCATCGCAAGGTTGACTGTAAGTATTACATTCGTGATATTCGAATCACCTGTTACTTATTATTACCCCAACAGTTTTTACAATCTTTATCTATCTGATCGTTTAAGAGAAATATTGAATATTTGGTATAAACTTTATGTGTAAAAATACTATATACATATTAGAGTATAATATAGAAATGGCATAAAATAAAATATAAAACATGTTGCAATTGAATAAAATTAATATTAAAGTTGATATATTATTGTATTACAATTTATATATATAATTATTATATATATTATATTTATGCTATTATTAATATAATTGTTTTTTTTTTTTTTCATAAAAAATTATGTATTTTATATGAAGATAAAAATCAGTCAATTAGAAAGAAACATGTCAGGAAAGTAAAAGTCATACGAAACAAGTGATTTTAGCGGCACTTTAGTGGGTCACGTTAACGCCAATCATAATGATTTCGCTTTCAAGTGAATCTCTTTGGATCACTTATCTCTCAACCGGCTTAACGTCTCAACGCAATCGCGTGACTTTCCAGTTTCCAGTCTTATTTTTCGTATTTTATTGCGCCAAAAAAGTTGACGCTAATAAAAACCAGTAATAGCAGGTCAATGCATTTTGCTCTACTATACATGCAGGAAAAAATCATAATGTAATGGTTAATTGAACATATATTCTTTCGGTTATAGGATTTAGAATTATCTACTTTTGCAATATTTACAAAAAAAAAGTATAAAATAAGAAATTTCTTTCGTTTATTGAATGACACATTTAGTTTATTTTCAAGTCACCTTACAAAACTCTCGATATAATTAAGACTACATTAAGACTACTTCCATTATTCGTTGCGAATATTGAAAATCTATAGTTTGTATACTAAATTTTAAGTACTCGTAATAAATAACGGAACGCAGCTCAAGTAGGAACGCCTTCCCCTTTGCAGATACGCCGATTAGCAGTCCAGGCTGCGAGTATCAATTCGGTATGTATCCGGAGAGCGACAGTTGCAGCACCAGTTACATCAAGTGTGTTCACGGTGATCCGCTTCAGGCTCATTGCGATCCTGGTCTGGTTTATAACGCCAAGACCCACACGTGCGTCTGGCCGGACGAGCTCATCCCTTTCTGCAACCCCGAAGCTATAGTGGGATTCAAGTGCCCGCACAAGCTGCCCCCCAACAGTCCCTCTGCCAAGTTCTGGCCCTACCCGAGGTAATGTACGTGCTACGTGATTATATACGGGATACACGCACTTCCGAGAAATCACTCGTAATGAGAATCCACGCGGAAATAAAACTAGCAACGCGGGTCAACGCTCCGGGCAGGCGACACTTTTAATTCGCGCGCTTTCTTTCTTTCTTCGCTTCTTGGAAGATTAAAAGAATTTAGTTCCTTAATCTTTCGTGAGCAAGCAGTTGTTATCAATATTATTCTTTTTTTCAATATCGATTAATAATTTGTTCAATGATTACTTTAATCGCTAACCTTGTAATAATTTCTACAACACAAAGTATTCCTTTTTTCTATTTATAGAAATCAATTTCATCACATTATATATCTAATTTAAATATTTCCCGAAAAATTAACCTGGTGACTTATTATTCGAGATTTTCGGGGTAGCTTAATATCTCTTATTATATTCCAAACAATCATAATCAAAATCTAGACTTGTATAAATCTGATCATATCATCAGATTCTTACATGATTTCATGGACTCTGTAAATTTCCAGTTGCAATTTATTAAAATTATGTGTATAATTATTTTACTGCACACAGCCGCAAGATATAATAAAATTTTTCATCTTTTTCTTTCTTTTTTCTTATTCTTTCTTTTATTACAAGGAAGAGTCACTGAAAGGAAATATTATCCACCACTGAAAATCGTGAGAGTAAAAGGAATCAACGTCGTTAAATGTCAGACGTTTGTGCGTAGTGCTTCGATTTAAAAACCGGTCGTCTTCTAAAAAAAAACTGAGAGAAAGAGAAAAAAACACGCGTATTTTATTCAAATATTTAATTTTTTGTTACGTTAATAAACACGTCATTCTTTCCTCTCGAATCATGCAGAAAATGTTTCGAATGTTAAAACAGTGTCCAAGATAGATAAAAATAAAAAAGTTTACAATACTTTTTATTATTTAATATTGCAATAATTTAATACTTTTGAGGGTTTCCACGGGTATCTTTTTCAAAGAAGCTACGCGATTTTTTTGCGAATTATCTCCGTGTGTGATATTAAATATTAACGTTTCATGAACCTGATATTGTATCAAATTGCTTTTCGCCTTAATAAAGTGAACTGCAATATTCATAAAACGTTGGTATCTAACGATGTGTCAAGACAGAAATAATCTGAAAACCGCGTAGCTTCTTTATATTGCAATAACTTGCAATTATTATATTTTTTCTTGGTCACGGAGTCATAAATATTTCACTGTAAGTTTTTAAAGAGAGCAATTTTTATTAAACTGATATTAAACTATAATTTAAGATTTTTATATTTCTTTACGTAAACCAAAAATTTGGCACAAATGGCACGATTTTTAGATTCCCCGTACCGAGTGACTGCGGTAGGTTGATCACCTGTGTCGACGGACATCCGCGACTTCTCACCTGCGGAGATGGAAAACTATTCGACTCGGTGAGCCTGACTTGTCTGGACCCGGATGAAGTTCCTCACTGGTTTGTACATTTTACGTTTTAAAAACTTCAAATCAGAAACATTTGTTTGATTTAAACAAACTCAAAAAATAATATCGTCGATAAAAATTCACATACTTTTCGAAATCGAGATACCAATAACTCAGTTTAATGCAGAATATAAGATCAAATATTTTAATTTCCTAATTATATATTTATGTGTCTCTTTCAGCTCGAATGGTATTTAAAGTGGAGGCTCCTGATAATCATCAATTTTAAATCAATGAATTTGGCAAAAAGATATAATGATATTAATGGAAAGTTTACAAATGAAGTTTAAAAAAAATGTGTACAGCAGTAAAAAATCGAATTATCACAGGACGTATTAATTCTAAAAATTGTTTAAATTAAGGAAAATATCAATTATAAAAATTAAAAAAATTACGAACATAAATTACAACATGTTAATGATACAAATATTTTTATACAAAGAATAACTAGAGGAAATTAATTAACTAATAAGAAAAGAATTATAAAAGATGTATATTTCTATCAAATTTCATTTTGATTCGGCGTTGCCAATAAACGAAGATATATCGAACGTAAATTATTATTAATAGACGTTTAAAGGGGACCAATTGTACAGTGCGTGAAGAGCAAGTACGATATGTAGTACATATAGTGTATTTATATGTAATACGATATGTAATACATATAATGTATTTATGATAAATATAATAACAATGTACAGCCAGGCAACATTGAATAAAATCTGGACATGCGTATAAAAAATATACAACGTACAGTTTATTTCAATCGATCTACATATACGTGGTACGAGCCTTATTGTACGAGAGCGCAGGGTAGGGGAGGGGAAAAAGGGTGTGACAGGAACGGGGAAAATATTTACATCTCGACTGATGCGAATGGTAGTGAACGGTCCAGGAACCGAAAAAAACGAGATGTTCATTAATCAACATTTTATCAATTAATAATACGAACCTCCATTGAAAAGGAAGAAGAGCTCGATCGGTCAAAATGGACGGATCGATGGATGTCCTCGAAAATAGTTCCTCATTTTTACTAACTCTAATTCGGTTTCTTCAAAAACAATCCTATATTTGTACATATTTTATCAAATTAATTTATTCGATATTACTTTTTGTTTGCAATTTTTATGTTTTCTTTGATATTTTTAAGAGAGAATGTCTGAATTCTTTAAATTAATCTTTATAACATATTTGGTTAATTTTATTCCAGTCTTTCTAAATTTATAAAAATATTCAAGTGTCTTTCAGAACTTTTACCTTTCTGAAGGTTAGAAAGTTTTATTCCATTTTTCATGAGTTATCTCAGAACTCAAATTAAATCATTCAATTGATAAACTTTTCACTCTTTTTATACCAGAATTAATTGAAATAATAAATTTGTTGCTCATTAATTAGAATGAACCGGACCGTGTAATTATAGGTAATTACCACTCTCACTTTTACTCAAATTTGAATTTTATATGCGTATCTGAAAATCAAATCCTTGCGATGAAGATAAAATAAAGATTTTATCTACAAGAAAGAACAGAATTTTTCCTTGAGGAATCGCGGGACTTTAATTTCTCCGACATACAGGACAATTTCGGGACATTAAAAAAGATCTAAGAATTTTAAAAATCTCAAAAATGTAATCCTATGAGAATTCTAGAATTATAAAATTGCGGAACGCAAAATCACGCGAGAATCTGAGGAGATTTGGTGAGAGAATTGCTCGAGCTCTCCGCATCGATCGACGATCTCCGGGATCTCGCTCGTCGAAAAGGGATCTCCTGGTGCTTCCTTCGTCCTTCCAGGTCGGACAGGACGACCTGTTGCGACTTTAGTTCCTGGAACGCGTTCGCAGAGGAATCGGCAGGGCACCCGATGGCAGAGGTGGCACGCCAGGCGGCAGGTTCTCCTCCTCAGGTTCCTGCTCGTTGCGACCATCGGGCAACTCGCCCTCGGTGGCCGGCGGTGTCGTGGGAACATCGCAGTCCTCCGTCGGCGGTACCACGCACCTCAATGACCGCCTGTCGAACACCAGCATGGCCGGGCAGCGCTGCAACCGCGGATAACCACCCTGGCACTGCCAGTAACGGTTGCACGACTTGCCCAGAGGCACATTGCCGTTTGCGTCGTCGTTACAGAGTGCTGCAAGCAAGTTGTGTCTTATTCCTAGTCTAACTGAGGCGAGCGCTTAGAGGGGCTTCTGACGCTTTCGAGGAACTAGTTAATGACGATCGAGACACGCAAGATCGTATAGTTCATATGCATATATGTAAATATACCAATCATTATCTATAATTTTGATAAAATTTTGTTAAACGATTCAAAGTAAAATATTTTGTTAAAATAAAAATAAAGAATACGATTTTGCATTGCAAATTGGTTGATCGTTTTTAATGAATTTCTTGTTGTTTTATTGCAAACTGACGATATCGATTCAGTGAAAGTCGAAAACTTTCGTTCGGGATCTACCAATGATAAATTAATTCGAAATTTAATTATGCAGTATATACATTCGTGTGAATGTCTCTTATTTCCTTCTTTCACTTTGCTATGCGTGTGAGGTTATTAGCGTGATTTTCGAGACTTCTGTAAGAATTCAAAAGTATCGATAAAGTAATTTATCACTAATTATTTAGTGACAAATTATTATTCGCGTTAATTTGTCACTAATCATTAATCCCATTATCAATATTTAAACCGAATATTTTTATATGTAGAAGTACTTTAAAATGTTGTAAGAAATATTCAATATTTATTTCAATCTTGAAATATCTTTTATTACTTCCAACCTTATGAAAAAAAGAAATACGATCTCGCGTACGATCGATGCATCAACTAGTGTTTGACATTCAGAGAGAGGCGATGCGAATTAATAATAAACGTGTTTTATCGTATCCCGAGGGCGAAGAAGGGGAGAAAGGCGCGACAAGAATTCACTTCGAATGCTAATTAAGTGCCTCGCCCATTTTTCCTTGGGCACTGACTCCTGGAAGAAGCCGAGAAGTAGGCACGAGGAAACACATCGCGTCCGCCCACTTCCGAAAATGAAAATAATCGTTAAGATTCCGCTTCTTGTGCGAATTAAATCTGCCTAAAAACCGCATCTTAAAAATGTATCCGCTGAATTTAGCCGAATGCCAATTAATTCCCAAGATAAACGTTATTGCAAAGATAAATAAGAAAGCAAAAAGATCCAACTGTGGATTTAAAGTAGTCGATAAGAATCGAATGCTATTTGCAGAACATCCCGCTTATTCCTCAAAATACTTGTTTTTTTTTTTTATAAAACAGTATGTGATCATTAACATAGTTTCTTATACGAGATAATAATATTCCGTTTTGTATTTTTCCATGAATCATCTCAAGTTCTAATACATAAATTCTAATATCCAAACTTTTTGATAAAATCCCCTGGCTATCTCTCGACTTGCCGATCATCGTACTTACGATGCTTTTGGCATCCCTCGACGTTCTCGGGCCAGTCGCAGGATCTAGCCCGTTCATTATAGAGCAGACCACCTATGCAGAGCTGCTCAGTGGCGGTGCCGTTCCAGCAAGTCCAGTACCTGGTGCAGGAAGTTTCGTGGCCAAAGATTCCATATAACCAGTCACAGTGCTCGGTCGGGATCGGTGGATTTGCCTGGCGTTTGCCGTCACAGTAGTTCGCACGCCACGGATAATCGCAGCCCTCGGTGACACCGCGGTGCTTGCCGGCGAATACAAGACCATTCGGACAATCGAACAGCTCTGGGCGACCGTTCACGCATTCCCAATAGCGATCGCAGTACTCAGTGTCGCCCACCACTCGCGACTTTGTCTGGCACGGGTCGTCCTGTTGCTGCTTCTGG
Source organism: Mycetomoellerius zeteki (assembly GCF_001594055.1). Taxonomy (NCBI): domain Eukaryota; kingdom Metazoa; phylum Arthropoda; class Insecta; order Hymenoptera; family Formicidae; genus Mycetomoellerius; species Mycetomoellerius zeteki. The sequence goes on from NW_017255975.1 coordinate 2,588,411, forward strand.
CCCAGCGAGCCTGTAAGCATGAAAGCATAAATGCTTGTCCTGCTAATTGAGTTATCTTTCATACTTCTTGAGATGAGGTTTGTTCAAGTTGTTGGGATAGTAAGAGAGATCATTTGGGAAGATTAGGGTGCAGCTTGGTCCTTTGACGTGGAATTTAGGAGAGTATTTATTTCCTCATTCATACGTGATTAATTTACAATTAAAGATGATAGTCTTCTTCTCTTCCTGGTTTTCCTCTGCCTCTATTCCTTACTTTCTCGACGCTAATCAAGCTACGTAAATTATCTGGATGCTCATTAATGAGCTCTCAAATTTATCCGCCAATTTATCGTGTCATTAACCTTTCTCAATAAGTGTTAATTATCCTTTCCTTTCCCTTTCGTTCTCGTCTAATGAACCGCGATTACGAAATATCAGAGTACATATAGAGTATCAAAATTACGAATTCCACCTGCACATGTCCTCGGCGAAGGACACTGAACTCCCCACGAATATTAAGGATCGTCGGCATATATTTACTAACAATGTATAATTTCGGAATCATTTAACGTAGCAATATTTGTTGAGTTAATTCGAAAATAACGATACCATTGTTATATGAGCGGAATTAATATACTGCTCAAGGATATCGCTCTATTGATTAATGCATGAAATGCCTAGAATATATATCCTTCTTCCGCGTTATAGAAAAATATTCCACGACAGAATGACATCACAAAGTTCTTTCACCAAGTCGCGCAATTCTTTGCATAAGGATATTCACGTTGAAAGTGAGAAGTTAAGACTAGGTATCAATAATGTCGTCTTTTTTATTTTTATTCAGGATATTCCTATCATAAAGATATAAAAATATTTTATTCTTACAAAATTTATGTGGGAATATTTTACAACTTTTCTTAAACGCCTTAAGAGTACTTTTTGTGACTTAAAAATATCATCTTAAAATATTTTGCGATTTAAACAAGTCACTCAGATTTATGACCTCGAAATAGAAGAAAATTTCAGGGGATTCTATAATTTTTATTTTTATTCTTTCTATTTGTAATCCTATTTAAATAAGGAATTAATTTTTTTCCATTTGGGGTTTACGTCGGAGTTACATGCGCAGATCGAAAGTATGCAACATAAACTGCCAGTGCTGTTTTACCACGATGTTCAATCGTTTCGCTAATGATTCAACAGAAAAGCAAATAATAAAATAAGGTGGGAAGCCGGCACGAGGCACGCTCCCAAGACTACTCTCGAGTGAAAGTGCCTAGCCTTGACTTGCAACCTTCGGGGGCAGTCCTGCTCCACACCCCTGCTCCACCTCTGGACCCTAAGCTCCCCTTTAATGCACGAAAGATTCGACCGACCAGTTGATTAACCTAATGTCATTTTCGATTCCAGTTGGAAGAATATTCCCTCATGTTTGCTAAAATTACGTTATAAACTTTTCTCAGTTTTATCTTCTATTTTATTTTTATTTTTATCGTAATTTTATTTTTTTCTTTACGTATAGTTTAATATATAATTTAATATATAATTTAACTTATTTTTAGCTTTCTAAGAGATTAATGTGTGTTCTGTTATCGAGAATCTATAATAATATAAATTTACTTTAGTTTGTAAGGGAAGTTTTCTGTTGTGAATTCTACTTACCTTATTTTATGAAACAAAAAACATAAATTAACATATAATCAATCATTCGTCAACAATTTCAATTTTATTTTTCATTTCTTCTTATATTTTCTCTCTCTGACTCTTTTCTCAATTTGTAAGCCATATTGTTCCGACCGCCCACCCTTAAAAGATCTAATCTGAGAATGGAATAAAGCCCTCACTCTTGCTCAATCTTTCTCTTTCTCTCAGGATCTGAAGATCGAGATTAAGATGAAAATAAAAGATCTTCAGAGAACAAGCGCAATCTTCGACAGGTTCTGTCTCTCGGTGCTCGAAGCAAAACGAGAGGTCATAACTCTATCTCCAAAACCATTTCGCAACAGATTTCTAATGATGCCACGCCTCAAATCTTTTATTTTCATCTCTATCTTGATTACGTTATTAAAGTGACGTTAATCATGATACTTAGGACTCATCATTCTAGATTATGTCAATTATCTTTGATAATAAAGTTCATAATAAATTACAAGAAACACTCAAAATATATTTAAAAGTACCATGACGAAATTTTTCACATCTTTCAAGATGTTGCAAAGAAAATTAGAATCTTGAAAAGAATTTTCCGAAATTTCGACATTCGCATAAGCGTCGAAACAAAAAGATACTATCAAGCAATAATGCTCGATAATAACAGTCTCGTTGATCATCATGTTTACATGCTATAAATATTTTATATTATAATCTGTAGCCACAGAAAAGTTGCATGTTGTTGGCTAACTAGTCTGAGCGGATAAGGGAAGGAAAGCGAGGCACGATCGATCTCACGATACGAATAATCTCGTGGGGAAGCAGCTTTGCCCGTCTGAGAAAGGACGTTTGAGAGATTGTAAGTTTCCACCAGCATACACACAGATTGCATAAACTATAGCCTTAATTATCTAAAAATATCTTTATAACATCTATGTCGTTAAATATATATCTGCTTTTACTTAAATTATGTATTTTTAAAATCTTATAAGTCCACAAATGTAACTTGAAAATTTCACATTTTATTTCTAAAATATTCTTTGACTTCGCAAATAAAACAATAGTAGCCATAGAATTTTTAGTTCTATGTAGATATTAAAAATTTTGATTTTTGAGATAAATGCTTTGACTGCAAAATAAAATCAAAATTTTTTTGTCTTCTCTCTCTAATAAATTTTTTATAAAATACATTTATTTTATATAATATCAATTATCAATTTTATATATTATTTTTCCTTTCTTTATATTAATCGAACAAAAGAATAAAAAATCTCGTCTCTTTTTCGAACGAGTGGAAGAAGAAATTCTTATTGCGATCATCGATGACTGGGATGTATCCAGACTGATACGATTACCAGGCATTATCCTTCAAGAATTATGCAAATGCCGTTAAGGATCCTTAATAAGAACCGTGGCCACCCGTGAGAGCGATCTTGCGCTCGAAAAATAAAGAAGATAAAGAAGATAGATTCATTTGGACGCAAAACCGGCGCGATTAATCGATTTGCGCGCTCGGCCGTCATGGTACCGCAAATAGGTGGAGACATCCACGGAGACGTCGTGGCAAATTACGCAAGCGAGACGCTTAGTTAACATGGCACCAGGTTACTTTCCCTTCCTTTACGATTCCTTGTAGGCAAGTAGCCGAAGCCGCAATGGCTTACACCTCAAAGCAGGATCGACCGGCGGCGCTTTGCTCCTCGCGAGAATTTCACGCTCCGTGCAAAACACGCAGCTTCGGATGAGTGACGGTTTAAGGAAGTTCCTCGCTTGGAAGAATTTACGAGGAATCGATTTTGCGCTGCAGGAAGAATTCTCGCGGCCTCGCTCGCGGCGTAGTATAGATTTATTGGCAGTTCGGTGGATGATCAGCGCGTGAAACATCATCGTTAATTTTTAGAAAGTACACTTGAGAAATAACGCGCGATAAAAATGTAAATGTCCTAATTTGAAAAAATGTCTCAACATAATTTCATTGTTGGATTCTGAGAAATGATTTTCTCGTACAGAATTTTCACAGCAAGAAATAAATTTGGTTTACAAGAAATTGATGCACTGAGACAAAATGTACTAAATTTTAATAAATATTTATTTGAATAGTGTCAACTAAACATTTACTTACAGTAAATAAATATTTATAAAAAAATATATAAAAGGTGATTGTGTTAAATCAAATTAATGATTACTGTACCAAATAAATATATCTTTATATTTAGTAAATATTTAATTAATACTATTCAAACACATAAATGATTTATTAAAATTTAGAATATTTTTCTCATCTGAATTTTATTGAATTTTATTAAATTTAACGAACTTCCTTTTCCGGATGAATTTCAATTTACTTTCATTGTTAATTTGTCATTTTGTTATTTCACACTTTTTCAGTGGCTACTTGTCAAAATTTTTAATTAAATGTCATCACAACAGTTAAGATAAAAATGTCTTGATAAATTTTCTAGAGATTAAATGTCACATAAATTACGCGTTAGACGAAAAAATGCACTCGACTTTTATTTTCAAATAGCAAGACAAGTCACAAATCTTTTTCTCTCTTTTTCCATCTCTCATTCTTGGCCTTCTCACGTTCCTTTTCATAAAAAATAAGTCGATCCTTCTTGAGACCGGTAGAACTCGAGAAACGCAAAATTAATGCCCCGCCTTATAGCTCGATAAAAGTGCAACGTTCCTCGATAAAAGCGCGCTGCGTCGGAACAACAATGACGTTTACGAGATCCGTTTCTCCTTTCCTTCCTGTTTGCATCCTTTTTATCGTCCAATCAATAATTCAAGTCGAGCGAAACGTTTTACCCGATGCTATTACATCGTCACTTCCGGAACCGGTCAACGTTTACGTTGCAATTCTGCGTTATAGGCGGAAAAGCAGGCGTGGGAAGCAGACAAATAAATGGATGAATGAATGGAATTTTTCTCCGCAAAGATTACGCACAGGAGCTGCCGATCAGTCTCGAAGTAATATTTTCAAATGTCGTCGTAGAAAGTAAGACTTCTTGCGTAAGCGTTATAAAACTGAGTTATCGACAATCATATATTTTCAAAGAATCAGATAGATTCCTTCGTGTAGACATCGCTATCATCGATGTTTAATGAATTGTGATAAAGAAAAGGTATGATAAAAAGGCATTTATGGTATGTAAATATTATGATTCACAAAGAAGAAAAGAGAAAGAAAAATTAAAAATAAAATTAAATAATACAAAAATAAAATTGAAATATATAAAAAATACAGAATTTTTTTGTATTATAGTAAAAACCAATATAAAGGTAAAATTGAGGATAAAATTATATAAAAGATACAATAATGAAATAAAATTTAAATAAAAAGAATAAGAAAATAATATTTATGATATATTTATTAGACTGCTGTATGTATAATCATAAAAAAATTTTTATAACCAGAATATAAAGATAATATTCATACACTAATTGAAATAACCCATCTCTCATTTAAAGGAAAATAAGATTTCTTAGAAATATTTGAACTTGAAAATGTGAATGAACAATAAGTAATTTCCACTAAAAAGTTGTTTGCTAAATAATTATAGGACTATAAACAATTGAGAGAAAGATAAAAAGAAACAAAGAGAAAGAAGAAGACAGAAAGAGAGAGAAAGAGAGTAAACTGCAGGCTGAGCTACTTTCATATTTTCACTCCTGGCACACGGGAGAAAGTTCTTGAGATGTGTGAAACCTGGTGAATGGCCACCATTGTTCTTACGAAGATGCGTGTAATAATTGCGGAGCAATGGACCACTGTTTACTACAGATTCTGCATCTCGAATGTCGCGAGGATTGTGCAATGAAAATTGTTCTCGGGCTCATTATCTAACTCCACGACATTGTTCTCCTTTATCAGATTAGTATTTATGTAATTTTGTCACATGAAATTGCTCATTAGTTTTCACTACTTTCGCGAACATGGAACTAATTTAATGGAATATTATTCTTAGAAGTTATTGTATCATTATAATTTTTATATAATTGATAATTATACATATAATATGTAACATTATTATGTAAAATTAATCGATTCCCTCATTTCTTTCAACACCAAAAAATTTCCCACAGAATTATTAATTCAATATATTAAATTATTCAGCGATTAATTTAATTCGCATATCTGCGAACATTGAAATCGATGAAAGAAGAAAACAAAATAAGGAAGAAAGAGAAAGAGAGAGTCTAATTGACAAATCATGGATAAATAACAATTCCTATTCATTTGATAAAAAACCTATAATATTTCTTACTTAATGCGAAAGTAATAATAACTATTACTAGTTAATCATCGATACAATATATCGATAGAAAGATACGATAATCAACCGTTCAATAAGAAAACGAAATAGGTCGCTTTCGTGAATCATCGATCTCGCGAAGGACACGAGACGATCGCCTTTAATCAATATAACGTCTGCGATTATAGCGAGGATTCGCAAAAGAAAGTAGAACGATCCGCGTGGTTTTTAGTTTCACTAAACTGATGACGGCTGCATGGAAATTTCACCGTTTTCATTTTCGCACCTCGCTCAACATGTCTTGGTTTTATTGATCGACTCTTATTATTTATAAAGATAGCCAGGCGAACGTACCTATCTCGAAAGTGAAAGCCAAACGGTCAATAGATCAAGTCAAGATCAAAGGCGATCGGCTTCTAAAAATGTCAGACGTTTCTGTGTGATTGAATTTAAACAAATATTGCTAGAGATTTAATTTTTATATTATTGAGATGAGAGAGATATGTATAATTATGTTTAATAAATGACGTTTAAATATTAATAAGAATTGTTAAAATTTATACAATATTCTTATTATCAGAATAAATTATTGTTAATTACAATTTTTAATAATTAAAAATTAATTAAATAATTAATTTTTAAATTCAATAACTTATTAAATCTGTAATAATTAATTTTTCATTAATGATGTTATTGAGAACAGAATGAAATTATGTAAAATAAAATGTAATTATCAAATTTTTAAAGTAAAATTTAAATAGTTAATTTAAATGATATCATTATAAATATATGTTAATAAATAATAAAATTTACAAAATTATAGAAACATAAAAATTATATTTACAAAAAAAATGGAAACATTTAACTCAATATCTGCAATAAACATGCTAAATTTATCAAAACATTAAATTATTATGAAAAAAATCCTCTTTTATTAACAAAAAAGTAAAAACATTTAATGAAATATCTGTAATTTTTTGTCAATATTTAATATAAAATTGTCAAAATTTATATAACTTTATCAATATTTCTTTATTATTAATGAGATTTTATTATATAATCAAATTAAAATAATTATTGTAATTCACTTTTAACATTAATAATATTAAAAATGTTTTAATTAATGTAAATGAAAACAAATATATATTTAATATATTTACTTATAGATAAACTAACAATATTAATCTACGCGGTCCATTGAATCAATCAGAGAGTCTGTAAGAATCTTAAAGGTAAGGCAAGGAGTAACCAAGCGAAGGAGAAGTCGAAGAAGACAGAGAAGAAAAAGAAGAAGCGGAAAGACTCACCCTGCGCAGCCAAGAGCACCAGGACAAGCGGAAGTATCTGCTGCGACATCCTGAGAGAATGACGTATGATAACGCGAAATGTCAATCCCTAGTCGGCAAAATATTCCGGTTTATGCCTGGGGAATATATTCTCTCTTTCTCTGCGTTGTCGTGTGGGAGCCGAGGAAGCTCGGCTGATGAGTTTTCGTGTCGAGACTGGTCACTGGGAGAGGCGATTGCTTGGTGTCTTATATGAGCGCCCCACTCTCCATCCCCGACCGATCTCTGGGGCCGCATAGGAAGGCTCTACCTGGAGGAACACACCTGGTTTCGTCTATCGGGAGTTCTAGAATTGATAATGGCCTGATGACATCGTCGTACAATGCATCCGCAGAAATCCCTTCATGTGACTCGTTAAGAGACGGTTGCACACGTCCTTAATAATAATAATAATAATAATAATAATAATAATAATAATCGTCATACTCGACGATTTATTACACATTGAGGCCATTATCTCGTGCTTAACGCTTCGACTATGGATGATTGTCTACATTTCCTTGGGAGTAATAGTATTGTGTACTAACTGATGACCTCATTTTCTGTTTAGCTCCCATTAGGATCATTCGTATATGAATAACGTAAATTAATAGGAAAAACAAGATCTTCAGTTTGAATGCCTTCAATCTAAATTTAAATTGGATCTAAATTGTAAGTAAATACGAATGTAATTCTTATATTTCGGTAAGTGAGTTAGTAAATATCTTCGGCAGCGCGCATCAAAACTCTTATTAAAAATATTTCTCTCTCAACCTATTTCTATATATTAATAATAAGCAATATAAGAAAATAATCATTAAATAGATAATAATTATTATTATATTTATTTAAAATAGCAAAATAAGTAGGTAAAAAGAATAAATCAGTAAAATAAATATAAAGACGAATAAATGAATAGAAAGTTGCATTTACAACAGTTTAACTAAATATTAAAATACAATTGAGAATTGTCATAAAACTTGATGGGAAAATGAAATATATCCCCATAAATTATTTACAAAAATTTTCATCTCATATTCTGTCAAATCCTCCGTATAAATCATGTGCTACAAATCAGTGCCTATGCGTGTTTGAAAAACTTGCCTATTTCATTAAGTACAAATTTTCTGTGGATAAAACAACTTTGCAAGGCTAGACGGAGCAAGACTAATTAATAGTTGATATCGTCGACGCTTCAGCTTACAACGTGTACTCTTTCATGATTGAAGAACAGGTATTCCACTAAGAAAGAGAGGGGAAGTGAAATTCTGTTCCGAAGAAAACAAGATCGTCACGGAATGCGAGTAAAATTTTTGCTCGTTAATTAGGAAGAAAATCCATTCAGCAAAAATTTATTTTTAACCACTTGAAAAAGAAAAGTAATTACATTTGTTATGTTTTTTAAACCATAATGTCTTGTAACCAATACTAACAAATATTATAAGTGTTCTATTGCTCAACATCTGAATAGACGAAACAAACAACAATGAAATGTTATAATATGTTGAAATTATTCAGCCAATGTAAAGATCATTTTTTTTTCAAGTAGACAATGTTCTCCTAGGACTGAATCTCCCTTCCTCCTATATTATTATATTATATCTGTAAATTATATAAGTATATACTGTCATGTCGATGTGACACAATTTGTATGAGAAGTAGGCATCTCCTGCGACTCATCGAGAGTGTGTGTTTCACCTTTATTTTCATCGTCTCATCGCATGAAGCTGATCGGCTGGACACTCGGGGAGGGAAAGAAACCGTGAAGGCCTTGTCTCGAGGCCGCTCATGCACGCGAAATAAACGTTGCAGTTAACGGTAGCGGTTCGAGATAACGGAAAAGATAGACGCCACGTGCTTGTGAATATCTCACCTCAGAATTATCGCGATAATTATAATCGCGATGCATGCGATTCACGATAGAATCAGTTTGATTTTTTGATTATTATTCGAAATCAAGATAGAAGAGTTTAGAAAGAGAAATTAAGTAATTAAGTATAATTAGATTATAAATTCAAATTCAAATTGAAATCAACAAGCTTGAATGGCATAATATTATTATAATACATTGAAGTATTCGATATTCAAAAAGTAAAATTCAAAATTTAATTAAAATATCTTGCATTTTTTAAATCGTTATATATGTACAGGGTGTCCCACGGGAAAGTGTTGAAACTAATCAGCTATCATTTTCGAAAGTATTCAGTTATTGAAAAAACAAAAATTGCGCTGAAAAGAGGAAAATCTGCAATTTTTAATTGTATAAATAAAATTTAACAAAATGTTTGTGTATTAATTTTATTGATGAAAAATATGCTAAAATCAAGTAAACGCTAAGATTAATATCAAAGACCGTAGATAAGATCGAAAAACAGTTTCAGATTTAGTAACAGCTATTTAAAAAGTTATTAGCAATATTAAAAACGATATGTTAGAAAAAGTTTTTACGAGTTTTCGTAACAAAAATTGTGTTTTATACAAATTCAGATGGTGCGCACTCCGAAAAAATTACTTCTTGGGATTATGAGCATATTTTTCATCAATAAAGTTAATTGCAATATATGCATATGAATACAATAAGGCCCAAATAAAAAATAAATTAAAAATAATGAAGAAAGTAAACATTTTCTTTCTAAATCAGTTTTAAAATTAACTGAAACTGAATTATTAATCATAGAAAGGAAATTTCTTAGGACTTACTCTACTCTCAAATATTACAATTATCTTTAATTTTGTTCCTAATTAACTCTTCAATCTTTGAAAATTTTTAGCAATTTGAATGCAATTTTCGCTTCTTAAAAGATAGTAGCATTGAAAATCGTTATTCTCTGGAAGCATTGAAAATCATTATTCTCTGGCGTAAACTCCACACATAACAAAAAAATAATAATAACAATAATAAAAATCACATAAGTGAGCCTTATTTAATAAGTATATGTTTAAAAAAAAATACTTATACTTATTTCAAAAAAATTATTTATTAGTTATTTTCCATAGTTAGGAAGTTGAATAATACTATAATGAATTATAATAAATTATGAAACATTGTATACTGGTAAATTTTGCAGCGCGGATTATAAAAAGACTCATATTAGCCTCATACACACAAGTTTTTGTTGTGTTAAATAAACGTATTGCTATCGATTTCAATTCTTTAATCTTTTTTTATCTACTTCCTATGACACATCTTTTAAGCATATAGTGCAGGCGTAAAGCGAGTTTTAAAGTAATAAATTTAAAAGTTGGCCTTATTCGGCTCAGGTACCTTATTAATTCTTTTAAAAGACATAACAAATGTAATTACTCTTTTTTTTTCAAGTGGTTAAAAATAAATTTTAGTTATGTAGATATGGGTACAACGATCTTAATATATTAATAATATAAGCATAGAAAAATATAATGAATTAATGGCTCCTTTCTTGCCACCTTTCCTCGTGATTCAACGGGAATTTCTATAAATTGCTACTCCGATCTTGATCACTAAGAAGTCCTAACATTCCAATTCCCCAACGGGAATTCGCGACTAAAGGAATTCGAGATGTTTCAAGAATGATCGGACTTTTTTGTTTAACGTCGCTTTATTCTAGTTGCAGAATCGAAAGAAAAAATTTCACTGTACACGAGTTAGAAAAATTCTTTCTAAGAATGTTAATGTATTTGTTTTCATTTAAAGAATAAGATGGATATATTTTTATTATCGCATATTATGTAACACTCATTCACAATGTATATCAATTGTTCAAATTGGAAAAGACAGACCTTCAATTTTCGAAATTAAAAGACTAAAAATATTACTGTGCTCTGTTTTCTCTTTTAACTCGAAACAAAAGGATAACTGCTAATTAATATAGAAAACAGCAGTTTCTTGAATATATTTGGATCAAAAAATATATAATATAAAAAACATTGTATTAAAACGACCGGCGCTTTCCAAGGATTTTCACTGGGTGCTCTTATGCAAGTGAAGGCAACGACGGAGAGGACAAAAACGGACGTTTGTTGGATAAAATTATCACGATGCTCGGTGGGAATGGTCACAAGAGGAAACGAGACATATAAGAATGAAACAATGGGACGCCCAGTTTCGCAACTATCTCGCAATCCCACCCTCGATTTGCAAAAGAGGAGATTGATCGTTAACGTACAAAATTACTCACGATCACGTGGATGTTCGTGTTTTCTGTCCCATGTAACTAAAGCTTGAATATATAAAAATTAAAAAAGTTAACTACAAAAATAAATACATAATTAATAAAATTATCAAGATAAGGTTATAATAAATAAAGATTGAAAATTTTAAATTGCTTTATAAACTTATTTTGAGTCTTATTTAAAATGAGAAAAAAATTTAAATTAAATATAAAGAATAAATGATTAATTATAGACAAAATAATTAATTATAAATTAATATTCTCCAAAATACATTTATATAAAATAAACGCAAACATTGGAAATTTGTAAGTTAATTTTAGTTTTTTAATTTGATCTTTTTATGTAAAATTTACGTAAAATTTTTTAAACTTTAAATTTTTTATATGAATATTTTAATAATTATATACATTTATATATGAATATTATTATTATTTAATTTTTATGAAAATTAGTATAAGAATTTATTCAATACATCCTGAGAGAACGCCTAGATAGTGGCAAGCCGTGTTGCACTAGAGTAAAACTGGTATCGTCTAATTTTCATATAAATGTAATATGCAAATATATCCTAAAAACTTATACAAAGAACAGTTCTTTTTATATTTCCTCCCCTTAGATATCATTCAAAATTATAGACATAATTAATTTTTCATTTTGTCTGTAATAAAATTATTTGAGCCTTCAGATTTAAAATACATACTTATATATAATTTTGTATATTTCTCTCTCTCTCAGTAAATTAATTCTTTTTATATAAAATGGAATCTAATGTATATAAGAATGAATTCATATATTGTATTAAAAAATATCGGTGTTACACTAAAGCATCGGTCGAGAACTTACCACATATTAACTTAACTTTACATATTAACCACTTAATACATATTCTCTCTCTTTCTCTTTCTCTTTCTCTCCCTCTCTCTC
>NW_017255975.1:2600741-2672672 GCF_001594055.1 Mycetomoellerius zeteki
TTCCGCGACAGTGCGACTTTCCGCAATGTAATCGCGTTAACGCGTTACATACGTTGCCGTAATTGACTAGATGCAGTAACAGTACGACTATGCCAACAAATTTCTACTTCTCCGACTTTACGTAAGAAGTTATTTCAAGCCTGGAATTAAAAATTTCATTTCAAGAATATTTTCAGATTTGTGCATAACGTAATAAATCGTCAATTATAAATCATTAATCACGATTTACAATTGACGATTTATGATGTTATGCGCAAAAAATGAAAACACAAAAATTTGCAACAAGATGTAGACTTTGATGACATTGAAACAATTTCTCGATAAATTTATAATAAATATTTTTTTTTAATAATATAGAATCAAATAATTATGTTATTATACATATTCTATACTTTATAACATTTTCCTGTATTATTATACATTATTTTATAAATTTCAAAATACTTTTAATATTTAATTCGTATACTTTTCCACAAAAATATTTTATAATTATATAAGATACAATAAAAAAAATTTCTAAAGCCTTTCATTATAAAAATATAATTCATTTTATATTAATGACGCATATTATTATTATTATTATTATTTATTTTAGTATTTAAGGATTGAATTAAGATTCTGTCTACCCTACATGTCACGTCGGTGTTGCAAGAATCAGAACCTTGTTGAAAATCGCGAACACCTGTCACCATGTGAAATTACGAAACGCGCCGCGTGGCGCGTGCAATCGCGTAAAATGCTGAGATTGTAAGTGTCCCGGCGAGAAAGTAATTAACAAGGAAATGTCTCGTGTTTTCTAACACCTCTCATAGAGGTGAAGTCAACTCTTTCACTACGACACTTGATGTATGATATCAATGATTATGTAAATTAAATAAAATATCACGACAACATTACTTTCTGGTAAATTACGTTATGGCTATTTTTAACGTTTCTTGTAAAGTAAACGGAAATCGCATCAAAATGCAGAGTAAAAATTTAAATGATCTCTCGAAAATGATGTTATTTAAATTCTTAAATAACAAGTAAAAATAAAGTAGAGAATATCATAAAGATATAAATATTAAGATAAATATGAAAAATCCTAACAAATATTTATAAATACAAAAATATAAATTGAAACATGTAACATATAATCCATCATTGCTTCCAGTACAGATAGCTTCAATGCGATAAGTATCTCAATTCAACTACTAGCCATCAATCGTCTTCCATACAAGTATTATCATATTCGATCGTATGTTCACAATAAAATGATATCTGTTATAAGAATTCTCCCTCGTCTATTGTAAACCCGATATAGCAATGTCGATATTGATAGGCCTGCCGGGAATAGGCCAGACATGAGAGCCTCTGAGAGAGACCTGAGGAAGGTGTTGCGAGGAGTCTGTGGACCGCTATGACCCGGAGAGCAAGGACCTCTGGTCCTTGGACGCGCGTTCGAGTCCACCGTGTTCTTCTTCCCCTTTATTTTCTTTATTGCATTGTCCTTTTTTGTCGGACGAACCCTCTCGTGGCCTGGTCGTTCTTTGGGTCCTTTTTAATTGTTTTTATCATCATTCCGCCTCCCTCTCGCCTTCTCGTTTTTTTCCTTCAATGGTTTCTTCCCCGAAATAATTCTCATCATTAAGACACTTGGCCAACGAACGCCCGCGGAAATCCCGTATCGGAAATTTCGTGAGACATTCATCATTTTCGAATAATTTATCGTATATGTATTCTTAACTGCCGTAATTTAATTTTAAAAGTAAATTAAAGATTCAAATTATTTATATACCTAGTGTATGTGTATAGTATTGAAATTTTGGTTAACAAAAAATCAACTGTAAATTATTCACTTTTTGTTATTTTTTTTAAATACTTCTAATGAGTATTATTGCATCTTTATTTATTTTTGTAATGTTTTAGATTATAAATTTTATTATCGTACTTGTACATCGCCGACTAAAAATTTCTGTAAGCTCGTCAAATTGTCTCATCTGTAGGAATAAAAGTGTCGCTCAGAAAAAATGTGATTAATCATGTCAAAAATATTAAATGTTCTCGTTTGTGAATGTAGAAAGTGATAATAAAGTCGGCGAAAAGTGTAAACATTTGTCATTAGTGAGCTACCTGAGCTGCGGTGATGTAGAAGTGCCTAACTTTAGATATGTCCTATGTGTGTATCACCGATAAAGGTCTACACATTGGCATTTTATCGTGGTAGGTATTACCTTAAATCTTAAATAAGGAGATAGTTCGTGCGTCACGATTAAAAAGACCATTTCTTCTAACAAGACAGCAGCTCATAAGATGCAAATATCTAAACGCGAAATAAAAGGCTCCTCTGAGGCCTGCATAAAGTGTCTGTATAAGGTGTCTCAAAGGCAATACTCGTAAGCTAAAAATAAAGCTTAAAAGTTAAAGCTGAAACAATCGCACGTCTGATCGTCTGTAGAAAAAAAAATTACTACATGATTTAAAAAAAATAATTTATGTATGTCATATACATAATTAAAATACAAAAAAAATTAATAAATTATTTACATTAATTTTCACATGTTCATAATAAGTAATTCAATAATTTTTTATTGTATTTTAATAATGAGATTATATGCATTAAGTGTATATAAATTAGCCTCTTTAATTAGATTTATCTGCGAAATATAGTAATTTTTGAGTAACTCTATACACGTCTCATATAAAAATAATGTGAAGCTCGCGAATTTATCGCTTACATCCACCCACAGGCGATGTTTATCGATTCTGCAATCTGCTGTTCGTTTTTGATCGCGCGTGTTATTTATGCAAACTCGACTCTCCGCTTTAAGGTCCGAACGAATTTTGACGTCATTGTACCCAAACATTAATCACAAAAAGAGTGAACGCGAATGAATAAAAGAATGAACGACCTTTCCAGGTTATATCTGTTTTTCTCTCATTTCAATCCCCGAATAAAAGGCCGACGTCAACCCCTCAACTGCTATGTTTGAATATTTCAAACTTAATATTTTTTCCAATAAAATTTTACTTATCTGTTGAAATGAAATAAAAATATATCACCATTTTCATAAAGTATTTTTTCAATTATCTCTATATGAATTATATAGAAAAAAGTTTTATTATACAGAGTCCAGATAAGACATCCATGTTGATTTTTAATATCTTAAGTAATTTAAGTGAAAGATACTTTTAATAATTTATAATTACATAACTTTATTTTAACATGCATCTTATGGAGGATAAGAAGATTCATTTCGAGCAAGATTTGAAATTAAATGATAATTACGCGAGACTTTTACTTTTCATTATTACTGCCAAGAAGTCCATAAAAGTAATGCGAAAGGAATCAGTGTTGTGTTTTCGATAATGCAATAATAACATCATTGAAAGAAGTTATCGCACCGGGGTGATTGCGCTAAGTGCTTATAACTCTCCGAATATCGTTTTGTCATTCACCATTAAATAATGAACACGTAAGAGTAGCAACAGACCACCTACGTCAGACGTGTTCTTCAACGCGCGTGCACTTTAACCTGCGCCGCGACCAACGCGACGTTCCGATACGCCCAAAATGAATTCCGAATGAGCATTACGGTATCAACGAACGACGTCTGCATTTTTAACGTTGCTTCGGATGGTTCCTGCCTTAAAACACAACGTTTCTCAAACCTGTTTTTCAAGTTCCATTGCGCAAACGAAACGCATGCAGCACGCGTGAGACAAAGCTTTAATTCAATTTGAAGACTTAAGCAAAATCCGTTTCTTTCCTGCTTTTAAGGAAACACTGAGGCGTCGAAAATTTCTTGGAACGTACACTTACATTTATTAAAGCAAAAATTTAAAGCCAAAAAAATAAATGTTTTTTAACAGATTTAGCCTTAATATTATATTAATTAGAATATATCACGCATATCCTTTGCTTAATAACATTTGTATTAATAATAAATTAAAATTTGTTATTGTAGATAAAAGCCTCTCAAAACCCATCTATTACAGACGACAAGGAATAATATTCCCACCGTTCTCCAAGCTAGGCGCGTTCGCCAGATTTTCTTCTACGCAGCCATAAAATCATTTTGCTTCTAGAAGGTTTGAATTTATTTGCTCCCTACTGTGCCGAACACATCGAAAACTTATGCCTCAACGAGAAGATCGAAACACCTCGCGACTTTGTCATTAAATATATGATAGTCTTCAAACATCAACTTACATTTTTTTCTTAAATAATCTTTGTACAACATACACACGAACAAAATATTAAATTGTTGTTGTCTGCTTTTGATAATAAAAATCTTTCAAAAACGATATAAAATATATAAAATAAATAAGAATTAGATGCAATATTAGAAATAATATATATACTTAGATAATATATAATAAAATTGACAAATGAATTAACAAGAATCTTTCGATTGTAAATATTTATATAAAGATAAAAATTTAAATATTTAAAATTAAAAATGATAATCTTTAAAATAAGCTAAACTTAATTTAATTAACAAAATAGAAATCTTAAAAAGAGAAATCTGAATAAGTTGAGAAATCTATCGTACCGTTTTATCAATACTTATAAAGATTCAATGCAAAGGAAGCCTCGGTAAGATATTGGTGTGTTCTCGAGAGAGATATCGCTCTCGTATTTGGACTTAAGTGGTATACTGTGTAAGCCACTTTGAATTTATTATACAATTTGGTATTCAATTCAGCATCTCGCGCATGGAAACATTGTAGCACTACCGATAATATACGATAAGAGCGAAAATAATTTACAGGTTCGTCGAAGTGAAGCGTCTTTAATATTCAACGTTTATGATATCACTGAAGAGAAAAATATCGGAATCAATATTATCTTAATCAAAACTAATTACGACTATAAATTAATGTTATATTTAAATAAAATCAAATATAACAAAAATGTCAATACGAGTCAATAACTGGATATATACGCGTGTACATATTATCTAACATTTATTGTCTAAAGATATAAAGAAAATGCAACATGTTACATATTCAAAATGTAAAATGTTATATTTTTTTTATTGGTATTTTTATTGTGTTTGATTTAATCAAAACCTAAACATTTTTATTTACTAAATAGTCATAAAATGTAAAACTGCAAATAAAATAATTGCACAATCCTATTTGCAAAATTTCAAACAAATATCAAAAACTACTAAAAAGTAAAATGTGTTTATATTTAAATTTAGCAGCAAAACTAATTTTTTGGCAAGACTAAGGGTTATATGGTTATATCTAAACAGTAGAGATGCGAGAGTGCATTTCTAGAATTTATACTCGTTTTGTTTTGCAGTTTACGACTCGTTTCTCATTCGTTGCACTTTCTATGCATCTAAGGGTTAGAGCTAACCATTCTCCCTGAGCTGATCTCGCGGTCTAGCAAGCGGAATTCCCGTCTCGTTTCTCTCTCCTGTCGGCAAAGGTCTAAGCGATTCGCCGCTCGAGTTAAAAACAACGACAAGGACTCGAGTGGACGCGAATGATGACGGCGAGGAAACGACGGCTGTGTCGAACGAGCGATGTATGTACATGTCAACTGCTAGGATTAGACGGGGATTATCTTGGATGTCACTCTCATGATACTTTGATCGTAAAATGACATGTTTCTATTCGCAAGCAGTTATCATGCGAGAAATCCTATTAAATTCTTATTAATGTTCCATTTATTTTATAAATCCTATATATTTAAATTACAAATGGTTGCAACGTACGCATAATAAATTATAAATTAAACAAATTTAAATTTCATAGGACCAACGTGCAGAACTCACTAATAATACATTAAAGGTCTAATGCCGGTCGAAGCTAGATCTTTAATTGCTTCTTTTAAATAATTCAAATTGTGAATTATATATATACTATATATGTACTTGCATATATACCATATTTGTTCATATTCACTACTTATAAATTAAAAGCATTCAAGCTTTTGCTAGTTTAAATATTTTATTTATAAATTATAGTAATTTAAATATAAAGTTAAAATGTGTTAAGTAAAAAATAAAAAAGACGATAGAAATTAATGTTAAATGCACAAAACATAAATTTCAAGGGATATATAAATTTTTTAAAAATATAATCTTCCCTAAGACGTAACCTTTAAACGTAAAAAATTTGAAATGTTTAACTTTAAATTAAACATTAAATTATTATCCAATTATAAAGTGTATAAGATAGATGGTATTTATAACTGTCTATCTAAGCAATATTATTCTAATTATAGCATACATAAGATGATTAAATTTCCATCAAATCAGATTAATTTTAATCAGATAAAATTTTGTTTCTTTTTCCTCATCTGCAAAAAGTCCCGATATTATGTATGCAAAAAAGATACGCAAGATTACGCGTGGATCTTAAGTATCGCAGATCTTGCCGACGACGTCACCCGAGGACACGTTGAAGAACGCAATGGCGAGGTCATCCCGGGTGATTCAAGATTACGACGCGAAATTCGAAGGCAGGAGGAATCGAAAACTCGACAGATTCCGGGATTACGTCGGCACAGAATCGTTCTCTTTCTTTTCTTTTTCAGCCGCATCGTTCGCATCGACCGGATTCTTCCTTATTGCCGAAACGCTGAATCTCTTATCTGAAGGGATAATAAAAAGGACGATGAGCCCTCCCTGGAGGACGATGGGGCCTCCTACATACGGCGCGAGCCGCGCTCTCGCAGCCTCCAACGCAGGATCCACTCACGAAATACTTTCAAGTAACAAATGCGTAACGAGTCCTCTCGAGAGTGCGTCCACCTTTGCATACCGATGCCCGGGTTCTTTCTCCTCCTTTCGTCTCTTCCCGCAGGTGTGGAATTTTTTCTTCATCTTCCTGAGCTACAGGACACCGTCTTGGTCACACAGGAAACCTCATAAACGGCCGATGTCATCACGAAATTCGCGAATGTGCATTACGGTTTCTCAATTTGTGGAAATCAATACTCCAATAGTGAGCTATTCAAAAAATAATGCTTACGAAATTTTTTCTTTGATTATTCAAATTTATTTTAGCTTATTATGTATATAATTCTTTTATTATTTTTATTTTATAAAAAAGAAAAGATATAATATTTAAGTGAAATACTCATTTTTTTTTTAAATAATAAGTTTTAAAAAAGTATTTTTACTGAATCATGCGATCATGTGAAATAATTCTTCTTGGCAACGTAAACACTTATTAATGCAACATTATATAGCAAAATTCTAGGAAACCGAATAAATCAGAAATGCAAAGCACTCAAACTTGCGCTTAAAGCTTTCGATTTGTTAGTACCAGTGTTGTGCGTTAAATGTTTAAATAAAACAGTGTATAAAATATCATAATCTGCATTTATATGTGGCAATATTAACTGTATAAACTATGTTTTACGTGTCCTTCATGTAAACAACCTATGGATCATCAAAGTTTATGTTCTTTATCATTAAACTGTACTAAAGCTTCTATCTAGCTTATATATATATATATTTTATTTATCAATATTAAAGATATATTAACCGTCATAAAATTTAATTAATTCTTTCTATATATCGTATTATCCAATTTATAATAATTTACATATTTTACATCGCTCTTATTGTCTACATGAAAAAAAAAATGTAAATTTAACGTAAACAAGATGTAATTATTTCATGGTAAATGCGTAATCCTGAAATATACGGCGCCCTGAGTAAAATAGATTAATCTGCCATTTAAAGTCGACAAGAAAAGACCCTAAAATTGTCAATAAAACTCTTAATTTTGTTTAATATGTTCTTTTGTATTTTTTTAAGAACCAGTATCTAAATTAAAGGCTGTCCTTAACTTTGTTAAATTCACCAATATGTTCAGAATGAAAGTTTTAAAACCTTGGTTGAGTCTTTGGAATGTACGTTTAATGAATTTAATACCGACACAAAAGGGTTAAAGTCCTAAATTCGTCCAGTAACAATATCCAACGCCACAACCCCTTGAAGATCGGCAAAAAACAGACAGAGATAAACAGCTCGGACAGAACGAATGATCACCATGAACGTGCACACATCCTTCGGGTGTATCCTAAATCTCGTCCAATGGGGAGTCCTCGAAACCTTGAGTAAGAAGTAGAGGAGGGAGATTCTCTCGAGAAAAAGAAGAGGAGGAGGATGAACGAATCGGTGCGAAAGCAACGGTTGCGAGCACTTCCTGCGCAACAAGAAGAGGGTCCTACGCGGCGCACCGCCGCGTAATTGAGGTCCTGCAGACCCTACAAGGAACGGCGGTGGGGGCCGCCCTATGTAAGGCTCTGGAAGCGATCAGGTCCAGCCCATCCAGCATCAGGACACCGTACGTCTGGATTCGCGCCACTTCAAGGATTATCGGTGTCGATTGTCAACCAGTTCAGATCACCCGCGAAAATTGTTTCGACGAGATAGTCTTTAAGAAGAGCGACCTCCGCTCCGGTGAAGGACGCTTATCCCTGTCATCGGTGAAGAAGAGAAAACAAAGACAAGAAAAACTGTAGAAAGTTCAACAGGGAGAAGATGAAAGTGAACGTGATATTGATTTTTGTGGTCCTTGCCCTGGGATTCGTCGGTGCGGCTAGGAGAAGAGACAGACTTAGGACGACAACGACGGCATCGCTCGTTGATAAACAATTCGCCTTCGCCGGACAAACTGAAGGTCAGTATCAGCGGCTTCAGGGTTGCGACTCTAAAGTTTTGCGAAAAGTTCCTGTATGGAACTGGTAACAATTACAGAACATTATAGAAGTAAGCTAACAATAACACATACACACCATATATGTAAATTCACTTAGTTACAAAAACTAAAAAATATAAAATTATTTAAAGGATGCTCTAATTCTTCAATTTTTAAATTGTTTTTTTATATATTCTATTTAATGTGTTATATTACTTTTATTTTTCGTTTCAATCACATATTTAATTAGAAAGCTTCTTATAATTTTTATAGATTACGTAAATTATATTTATAAAGAAATTATATATCACCAATTATCTTCTAACATTAATTATAATAATTATATAGATATAAATGATCTGTTTCCTTAGTTCTACCAAATTTAGAATCATTATTGCTTCTACAAGTTAATGCGTAAAATAATATTTCCATTATTGTTTATTATTTATCAAATTAATCGCTTTGTCATTTTTCTACTATTCTTAACTACTGTTATTAACCTTCCATTTGCAGTATGAGTGTTTTTTGACACAAAAAGTGAAAATTCACTATTAAATTTTTTCAAAATAAAGAAAGGCAGAGTCCAGTTTCCCTTACTAAAATAATTGAGAAAACTATTTGATAATATAATAGAGATATTGAAAATCTTGAATTTTTCTACGTTTTTTAAAAACCTAGAACAATAACAAAACTTGGGATAAAATAAAAAACTCAGATTGTAAACAGAAGAAATAAGAATATGATTGCAGCCAGGTTAAACAAAACTATGACTACTATTATTAGTTATTCATCATTAATTACCAATTCTTAATCATAATGGCATATGAGCTGATATAATATTAATTATTATCTTCGATGACATTCTTACGGATTAGAACAACCGCCATTGAATTACAGAATTAGAAAACCTATGGAATAACTTTGACAGCCACAAACTGAATGTTCGTGCGGGAACTTGGAAAAATGACACGGAAAATAGAATCATTCTTAGTGCCAGACAGTACCCAGGATTTCCGAACAATCCGGATGACACGAATGAGCTTCCGAATCCCATTTCACCACCGGTGCAACCGGCACCACCACCGTACAAATCTCCGCCGGGCTGCCTAGGACCGAGAGGCCAGTACCCAAGCCCGAAAAGCTGCGCCAACTATCTAAATTGCTGGGATGATGTGGTGATCGAGCAAACCTGTCCAGCCGGGCTACTCTTCAATGACGTCGCCGGTTACTGCGACTTCGCGTTCAATGTCAACTGCGGTGATCGACAGCCCGCTACGCCGAGTGAGTGTGATCGATAATTACGCAGCGCGATCGCTCGTAGTTTATGACAATAATAGCGATGACTAATTCGATTATTGTCTAATCGCATTTTTGAATTTTCAAATTTCATTAAACAAAGCTTAAAGCAGATTTATTTGAGAAAACCGACAAAAGAAACAAAGAAGCGGAAAAAAATATCGATATCACATTTAAATTATCATTTGCACTGTAGTGAAGGTTTAAAAAATAAGAAGTTTATTTCTTTAGATTTTTAATGATCTGAAAAATACGGACAAGAGTAAAGAAATAATTTTATATTACTTGGCAGAGCCACCATTGCCGGCGGGATCGAATCTGTGCCCAGATCCGAACGGACGTTACAGAAGCTCGACTAACTGTTCAGAATTCTACGTGTGTGCTGCGGGCAAACCTGTCAAATTCTATTGTCCTCTCGGTCTGGTCTACAGTGACGTAAGGATTCATTCTAAAAGAACGCGGCGGAAACGCTTGCCGATTTTAAAATGCAGAGTGACGCAGCAATATACTTAAAATAGATCTCGCAAAATCTTATTTTTTATATTTACTCCATTATTTCTAAATTTTCATTTATATGTAAAATATATTTTATATACTCTACCGTTTATAAGATCAAAACCACTTATGATTTCTCGTATTCCACGAAAAATTAAATATCTCGGTAAAAAAAAATTTACAAAAGAGTTTACAAAAAGGCATTTTAAAAAGGAAAGATAGAGGCTCTTTAAGTTTGCTTTAATTTCGTCTCTGCAATATTTTGTTCCGAAATTATATAAAATTGAAAATTTGTATTTTTTCAATATTTTACTTTTTTCAATGTTTTACTTTGAAGCGTTGTAATTTGGTGAGAAAGTATCGAATAAAATTTTAAATAAATCAAAGTAGGCTTTATAAGCTTGAAAATATTCGCGAAGTCAACACGCTATATTTTCAATTTTGGTTACAGATCCCGTTAGTATATATACATATACTCGGGTTCTACTAATATATGTAATTTGAAAATAAAATTCCAATAATTATCAATTTTAATGCACTTTAAATACACGGTGATAAAAAAAACCATTCAGCATTTATATAGTAGATAGTATACACCATACTATGAGTAAAAAAGGCTTTGTGAACATAGGTCGAAAATTCAACCATTTCTACGATATAAACAATTTTGTATGTTAGTATCATAAATGACTTATTAGCTTCTACGTGTCGTATGCGACGTGAAGATTTACCTCAATGTTTACAAATCACGATCTAAATGTTCCGATTCAATTTTCATACATAGGATTATAATGAAAAATTTCACCGGCAATCAGTAAGTTGACATCAACCATTATGATTGAATGGACTTTATGGAAAATCATCTCATTGTATTTGTAATTCTCCCAAATAGGCTATCAATGCTACTCATCTCAATTTCTCTCTTTTCACGCCGTATGTAATACGCAGAAGACACAATAAGATAATTATGATACAAACATAAAAAATTATTTATATCTCAGGTTGAGCTTTTAACTATATTCACTAAGGCTTTTTTTACTCACAATCAATATAGTGTGTACTATCTATCATATAAATGCTGAATAGTTTTTTTAACGCTGTATACTAATATATATACATATACAATAGTATTGGTTACGATTTCCTCTTTCAGATACTAAATGTTTGTGACTATCAATACAACGTGGACTGCAAAGGCACAGCCACGCCAAAACCATTGAAGCCTACACAATCGCCAACTCAATCTCCGCAACCGTCTTCTACCTATGCCCCTACCAAGCCACCCACTGCTTCTCCTAAGCCACCTCTTCACCCGACTTATTCGCCTCAAGTACCGACTTATCAGCCACAACCACCAACTTACCAGCCTCAACCACCAACTTACCAACCGCAACCACCGACTTATCAACCTCAACCACCATCTTATCAGCCTCAACCACCGACTTATCAGCCTCAACCACCAACTTATCAGCCTCAACCACCAACCTATTCTCCGCAACCTCCGACTTATGCGCCACAACCATCAACATATCCCCCTAAACCACCAAGTTATCAGCCTTATCCACCACCGCCTCCGTATTCCGGGAATCCTTGGCTGAATCAAGCCAAGTCTGATTCTTGGCATCCGCGAAACCTAGCGAAATCTAACGAAACTCAACTAGAGAGCGACAAAGAGATACAGAAACAAGAAGTATCAACCGATAATCCAGCATTAAGTGATCATCCCGTACATGACGCGATAGAAACTTCCAGTTTGATAAATCCGTGGACCCTGCTCCAAGCAAACTTACCATCCGAACTAAAGATAACTCCGTGTCATGATGGCGACATATACAAACTCAATGATTTTTGTACGAAGGTGGTAGTTTGTAGGCGCAACCAACCTGAAGTGATAGAATGTCTACCGGGACACTCGTATGATAAACCATCGGACTCTTGTATGCCTTTCAATCTTGCAATATGGTAAGGTTTTTTTTTTTCCTTTGTTTCTTTAATACATATTCGAATTTATTTAAAAAAGTAGATATTATACTACATAAATATTAATACGAGTATCTCATTAATTAGGACTAATAATATGTTTTTTTTCTATTTTAGTGAGCTCTCCAATACACCTCCCACTTTGCACTAGGAACTCGCATCAAAGATAAAAAAATATATTAAAGAAACACGTTTATTAAATCACCATGTTAATTATTTCTCATCTCCACTATACGCGATAGTATTTAATTAAAACAATAACAAAGAATTACTATTAAGCAAATTTGAAACAATTCCTCGAGGATAATAATGAAAGAGTCTAAGAAATGAATAAGCAAGTAGAGATATAATGATGTTTAATATCCTACTCTGCAAGTTTTGCATTCATTCCCTTAATGTACCATTCTACGAAGAAAGCAGAAGTTTTCAAATTTATAAATAAATATAAATGAAACCTCTATCTCTTCCAAACATATATATAGTGAGTGCAAAAAGTATTCGTACAAAAAGAGAAAATATTTTTTAAAAAAACTTTATTTTTAAAAAGTAAATATTATCCAGAGCGAGAAATGAGTCGAAATGAATCGAATTGATATCGAATCGATATCGATGATTTCAACAATTTGACGATCATTTCTTACTGAGTAATTAATGATTTATTCATAAAGAATAAAAAGACTATGTTTCTTAAAATTATATATACCAAAAAGATGTGTATTAATTATAGAAAATATATCATCTGAAAAATAAGCAAAAATTAAAAATTGTATCGTTTGGATGATCAAAAAGTATTCGTACAGTCGAGGAATTTAACTTCTAAAATCAGGAATACATGCGAAGCTCGTTTGTTTATGTTAGAACAGAATGTATTCATTGTATAAAATTGCTAATTAATGTTTATTTTCTACAAATAAGATTTTTTTTATAAAAAATTTCCTTGTACGAATACTTTTTGCTCTCACTGTATATATGTATACTATGACGAAAGAGTTAAAATGAGAAATAATAAGTTCCCGATTCACTTATAAGCCGGAAATATCCCGGTTATTTGCATCTCTCAAAGGACGCCACTTGTCTCGTGGGATCGGCTTGAGCAAGCGGAAAATTTGAAATACATTTAAATTGATCTTAATTAAACATAAAAAAAATCGTTACAACAATAGAAGCAATAGACAAGCTGTTCTGGCCGGGTGGGCGGAGTGGGCGGCGGAACGAGATGGCCAGCTGGTGGAAGTTCTTGCAGGCTCAAAAGCGATCTGGAAAAAAAATTTTTTTTTATAATCTATAGAGGTTCGTACTTCATATAGACTAAAATAAAAAAATTACAAAAATTTTTGAGTGAGTTATAGTCATTCAAATAAAAACATTTTTTTTTTTAATGAAAAATTGTTGCAGTTATTTATTTATAAAAAAAAGTTCAATATTTTCTCTTAATTCTAGTCTATTTTAGAGAAGCGGTATTTCCGAATATTTTAAGACCAAAATCATATGCAATCGATCGCATGATTTGGGACTTGTACAGAACTTCCATCAACTTAAAAAACGTCGTTTCGAGAGAAACGCGTTTAAAGTTTAGGTAATACTTACAGCTAGTCGGCGATCCCAGGACCGTATAGTACTCCCTCTTCCTCTTCATATAGCTCATTTTAAATCCCAAACCTTGTTCTCCTCTCACATAAAAATTTATATCACTGTCACATTTTTTACACTTCAATATAAAGTTTTCAGTATATTACAAACAAACAAGAAGTGTATAATTCGATATCCATGCATGACATCCGAAAGGACGATTACCTGAGTCTTCAAAAAGTTGTTCGATCAATTTTTCGAATTTTGACTTGAAATTTTTACCATGTATTTTTGAAAGTACAATCTTTAAGAATATGTAAAAAAATCGATTTTTTTTTATCCAACAAGGTAGAGACACCCCTTAATTCCAATTTGTCCTATTTATAATTCATAGGTATAAAACATGTAAGTAAATAAAAAATTAATTTCTAAACCTAAAAAGCTAATTTTAATAGAAAACTGAATTTTAGTAATCATTAATAAAGAAATTAGAAAAAAGAAAAGAAATTATTTTTATAAGAAATTTCTATCGACGGTAAACAATTCGCACAAGATTCACACAACTCAAATGCTTTATATTTAAGTCACCAGATTGCAGCACGCGTTCTCCACGTTCTCCAAAGGGCAAGGAGAGCGGAGCCGAGGAAAGTGGCGAACGGGAAGGAGGTCGGAGGGATGCGTTAACGATCAGAGAAGAGATCATTTCGCTCCGAGGAATTGGAGCGTGATTGATTTACGGAGAAATATGTCGTCACGGAATACATCGCATACATTTGGTACCGCGGCGGCGTTAAAATGGCCGATGAGCTTCCATTGCTCGATATATAGGCATGTAATTGGAACACAACTCGTTTTTATATGTTTCTAGAGAGCGTGCATAACACATGCCTTTTTCTCCAATTGCCGCGGACGATCCTTTCATTTCTCTAAGCGATATTTTACACCGTTTAACTATAAATTTATCAGATCGTAACACACCATAATTCACGCCAAATGGCTCGTTCTAATTTTCACAACTTTACAAAACAAATAATCTCAGCGTTATTTCATGTTACTTCGCGATTATTGATACCTATACATTACTGACGATAAAATAAGAATTAAAAAATAAATCTAATATATCTGAACTCAAGAAATTCAATATATTCAATTTAAATTATATTATATAAGTCCGTATTTATTACAGCTAGTGAAATTTCCAACGTCGGCATTGAAATCGCCATTTAATAAAAATATCTAATATAGATACCTAAACTTACGAATCTTTTAATTTTTAATATGAAAAATCTTCAAGATGAGTTTTAGAAATTTAAATGTTGAATGTCTTTACAAAATTAATTTGTAATGTTGAAAAATTCAATGTCAAAGACTTTAATGTTCGGAAAAGCGCGAGCTCGAAGAGTGATAAGAATAACATGAAATGTATCCACACATGAAACCATTCTTATATCAATATTACAAGTTAATAATGTTGATTGTACAACACTCATATCATTCTGATATTTAGTAACATTTAATAATGTCATATTATATAATTATACTGCAATTTAATTATATTACTACGATCGGCAAACTTCAAAGAGACATTTTTTATGAAGCAATGAATTTCTCCCTTTCGCTTTTCTCGTTTTCGGCGATGCATTCGTCGAGAGAGAACTCAAAGAAGGGGATCTACTACAATGATCTTTTTAAGAACTTTTCTCGCAATTGTAATTTCGCTCTTGGTCGTGCTAAAAAAGGATAGCAGAAAATTTATTATCGCAAGAGAAGGAACCAAAAATGGAATTCGGATTGAAAAGAGAAAAAAAAATTTGTTCAGATATCTTGAAATATTTTTCAAAAGTCGTGCACGTATCACGTGTACATATAATGGATACATATAAAAATATATAATTGAGGCAGGTACTGGTTACAATTATATAAACAAATGACTATATAATCACGCAACGATGTTGTATAACGCCATGGAGTTATTACAACGATCATGTAACAGTCACAAAACTGCACAATAATGTAAATATGTAAATAATAACCGCGAGATTTTTGTCGCCAACGTTTCTACCTTATAAAGTATCCTGGAGGCTGATAGGTACTAAGATGGCAAAAAAACGTTTTATAATTTTATTATTCAATAAAAATCAATATTCTCCTTTTCTCTAATGAAGAAAGTATTTCGATCAAACCGGATGCTTTGATCAAACAAAAGTCGTGAAATCGTTTAGAAACGGGCGATCGAGTATCGAAAGTAACGGCTGGGGAGACGCCTCTTATACGTTTCACTCGGACTCGGTGGCGCAAAACTTGATAATTATGTAATAATACGCGATGTTACGTCGGATATAAAACGGCAAAAGGTCCCAGAAATGTGAAAACCGTGGCGGAGTGTAAACTCATTGAATATGCGAACACGATTAAATTATTGTTCGAAAACAAAAATCTTTTATCGTAACAGAAAAATCGCTACCTCTAATTAGAATAGCAAAAGTAACGGAAGTTTAGTGTTTTAAAGAAATAAAAATGGAGTATAAAAATAGCTCTATTTTTATCTCTTATTTTTTATTTCTTATTATTCCTATAATTCAAATTAATGTGTTATATTAAATCTGATTATTATTCTTATAAATAAAAAATTCAAGGATTATTTCTTTAAAAAATTTCTTTTAATGGCGGAAAATAAATTAGGAATATCCTATCGTCACTTAGATTTGTTAAATCGATTCTAACTGATACAATGTTATCCATTAAATGCAAGAAGGCATCGAAAAATTTAATTTATCCATAGACGAGACAATGATGCCAAAGAGATATCTCTGTCAAAGAGACTTTCCCGTTTTCTGCTTCTTATTGCTTTTCTGCTGCCACACGTGACTAGCGAATTTCTGCGAGAATTCAAGAAAATGCCTGATATTGCCTAATCGATGTAATATAAAATAAAATATAATTGCTTAAAAATGTACTTAAAATACGATATACTGTACATTTTTATCTTTGACATTTGAAATCTTTACCTATTGATTCGGCATACGATCGAGAATGAAACAAAAGTAGAACAAACAAAATCAGAATTGAATGGTGAACGTTCACGAAGACATACGATTGATTGCGATAACCATTCGCAGCAGCAGGATAAGGGGTAAGAAGGATAATCACGTAATTCGTATTACGGAAGGCTCACCGAGGTCGAGAAAGGAAGGTATTTGTAAGTTGGCCGCACGATTACGGCGGCCTCGACCTTTCCGGAAAAGCTTGGAAATTGCAGTCAACGAGCCCTGCGATTAGGCACGCGTGAAAGATCAACGATACATGCTCGCCACTCGAATCTCTTGTACGTGTCATGCAACGAGTATCGATTTCGAACAATCGTCAGATATCACGCATACAGATAGCTTAGTTTGTTTTTTTTTTATACAACGTGAGAATGTGCACGTAAATTTGGAGAATAATAAAACTGAAAGCGCATAACATTTCTAATATATTTGATATAAAAATAATTAAAGAAAATAAAGAAAAGAAAAATATAAATATCAGAAGCATATTTAAAGTTACAAAGATAATTATTAGAATAATATATAAATTGGATTTAATTATTATTATTATATAATTAAAAAACAATTATTAAGAAATTAATTAATCAAAAATTATAATATACATATATATTATATATTACCATTATTTATTATAGATATCAAATAAAAATATCACAAAAAGTTCATAAAAATTTAATGAATAATTAAGTCTTGATATACATAGAGAAAGATTTTATTAAAATATCTAAAAATTTAGTAAATATAGATCTGAAAATAATTTTATTGGGCCACTAAAATAATTATGTAGAACGTTGTGTTGGCAAATGTTGCAAAAAGTTTTAACATTCTAGTAACTTATAGTTTAAGCATCCTACATAATTATGTTAAGTCGATACAAAATTAAAATCTGTTTTTTATTTAAATTATTTAAATTAAATTATTTAAATCTGTATCTAGCTAAATTTTTAGATATTTCAAAACAGTTCTTTCTGTATAGTAACTGATACCTGTAAAATTAGCGCCTCAGGAGGGCGGATTGATGGGTCCGCAAGAAAATCAACGTACATCGTTACGAAATTTCTATCGCGAGAGGAATCGCCTTTCTCTTACCTTAATGACTCTCAAAGGACAACGTCCTTTCGGCGACGAGCTATAAGACGACGCATCGTTAAATGTTAACACAGCACGCGATCTTTTCGTACAGCGAGATAAACACATAGTTATAAAGGATGCTCTTCTTTTGAAATATTACCTACCAAGCGCACCGTTCTACAAACAATTTCAGCGAAAGGTCTTGTTGACCTTTCCGCTTGAATTTTTCGAGTTCATATCAATAGTCGCGAGCTACGAATCGAGAACTGAATTCATTCCGCAGATGAGGAATTTATTCTATTTATACATCATGATCGGAGCAATAAATAGTATATTATGCAAGTTCCCGTTAAGCAGGTAGTACACGAGTCGACGAAAAATCTTATTACATCGCGATATATCGAGTATAACGTAATAAGACTTGCTATACAATCCGTCAGATATTCGCGTATGAAATGTAGTTGACAAAAAATTTTATTACATCACCACATGCAAATGAGATCTGCTGTTTTTCAGAAAACGCTAAAATGTTCACGTTTGAATATAAGTACTTAACGAAATAATAAGAAGTTGTCTCACGTACAAATAACGCCCATAGCTTATCGTGTCTATAAACGATATAAGAGATTTAAAACCGCAGCTTCAAATAAGTCTATAAATTAATAAATACATCGTATAAATGCAAGGCTGATTATGATTCTAATAATTATGATTAACTTTTTCAGCACCTTAATTTACAGTCAATCTTTTTTTAAATTAAAGTTTTCTATTACATATTAAATATGAGAAAACAGTTCCTCTTGAAAAAAATTTGACCTGTCCAAAATCTCTTCTGCCTAATCTGTGTGAAATATCGCTTCGAGAAAAAGGAAAGCAAGAAGGATATGACTCGCATCTTTTAAAAAATAAACCCGTGTAAAATTGGGCCCTCAACTTTTGAAAAATGAGCTATAGAAAATTAATTTTTTCAAAAGTTGGGACATCAACTTCACGCAAGAATGATATATCGATTCACCTGCCGATTCGAATGTTGCTATTTACATGACAGTAAAATGATCGCATATACTCGCAAAAAAATAAACAAATATAAACAACTCGTCGTCACTGCGTGCTGCAAAATACGTCAAATAGGTACATAAAGCGCGTTCCAAATCGATTGTTATACACCGGTCTGTCGTACCTGTGCTACTTGATACGGCGATCCGGAGGAGGCACGAGACATTCCCGCAGCCTACGTTTCGCCATTGCGTTCCGCGATTTTTTTTCGCGTTGGCAGGGAAGGTCCCCTAGGTGTGACTCGAATTCTTTGACCTGTCTCTTTCCGTCTTCGTCTCTCATCGTTACTTTCCCCGCGGGTCGACCGCGTCCAAGAGATGGAGAATGCCTATTATTCCTATTGGATAATACACTTGGGTGTACATCCTCATAAATATGATACGTGATCTACGAGTTTCACTGAACGAAAGAACAAAGTGCAAAAGGTGACGAATGCGCTCTCATAAAAGGTGTGATTTAAGACAAAGTTGTTAAATGCATGTGCCAAATCACATTCTAAATTGATATTGTGACTTAATATCAGTTTTATAAGAATTAATATAGTCTTACTATCACATTTTCATATGTAAAATAAATAAATTTCAAGGAAACTACCCATTAGATTCAAATTATAATCAATTAAAGTTATAATAATTAAGCAGATATTAATTCTTCGAAGTTATTTATATTATTTATTAACAATTCATAGAATTATCTTCATCCTGAAAAATTTTTATTGTCTTAATGAAGAAAGTTATACATATTATATTCAAATAATCACACGAAAAGAACGGTTTTGCTGAGGTATCTAAAAATTTAGTTAGATACAGATCTAAAAATAATTTCGTTTAGATCATCAAAATAATTATGTAAGACCCTTAAAATGGTTATCACAACATTAAAATTTTTTGCATTTATTGTTATCGATGTTTAAATGTTCTATATAATATTATATTTTGAAGGTCTAACAAAATTATTTTCTTAGTTAAAGAGCTTAAGATCTGTATTTAGCTAAATTTTTAAATACTTCAACAAAACCAATTTTTCCATATAGTCTTATTAATATTATTTAATATGCATATTATTTTTAAATATTTATTTTCAATATGTAAAATAGAATACTAATCAAACGAAAATCAATTTTGCAAAATACGAATGGATTTAACAAAAATGTAAGTTTTGAATAAACCTGTAATAAATCAGATGACGTTTTATGTATTAACCGACCGAAACATAATTAGATTAATTAAAAATTCTGTGTATTTTTAATTAAACAAAATATTTCTCTTTCAAAAATCAAAGATTTCCGAATCTAAAGATCATGATCTCTACCTCTCGGCGGTTCTCCAACCTACTTGGACTCGAACAAATACAACTGGGTCACCTTGCCGGAGGTTTTGCAACTCCGATAGGCAGATAAATGTCCAGAGGAGCGAAACAGTGGGCAAAATGTAGCCTGAAAATCCGGTTTGGGGAAAATAATGACGCGACAGCGTTCGATGAAGTTTCGGGGGATGAGGGGGGAGAGAGGGCTGGTCTTTGTGCAGCGATGGGTGCAAGCCACCTTCTCAGACTTCTCGGAACACATTAGCCGTCCTCGACGTGGATAATTTTAGACTCGTGAAAGGACGATACCGCGAAACATGGCCAGGAAGAAAACTATGCCTTCCGCTGATGACGTCGTTATAGGAGAAATAATCGGCGAATTATTCAATCTCAATTTTCATATTAAATTTCTTGAAAACTCTTAAAAATTTTCATAAAATTATATATATATATATATATACAGGGTGTTTTAGACCACCCTTTATATACATATAACCTTTAAAAAATATTATACCTTTAAAAAATATAAAAAAATATGAGTAAGCATATTTGTAAGCGGTAATGACACATAAAATGCAGTCAAACAACTATGTGTGAATGTTACGTACTGATTCATTAATAATACGAGTCAATTAAACCTGATTAAATTACGAGCATTATAGTCAAAGGGTGGAAAGGAACATTTGATAGTACTGAAACACAGATCTTGTATTTCTCAAAATATTTGTATGCATGCGTTGCAATATTATAAATTGAATATCGTGAATTGAATATTCAATGCTCAGTTCGATTTTAGCAATGTAAAACGAGATTTGTAAGGCCTTTAACGCATCAATGTCTTGACGCCCTAAATTTGAGGGCCAGCTTTCGGATCGATCAAGGCTGCGGTTACAACCTCGACTAAATGATGTCGATCATCCTAATGCATTTCAGCTGCCAAAAGGTGAATTACGCAATAGCATGTTATACCCTCGCCGCACCCAACATGTCTCCCTCCCTACCTCTTTTTCGTTCTCTTTCTCTGTATCGACGAATGCGTGCATGCATGCATATATTCGAAGTAAGGTTAAACTCCGATGACATTTTGGACGACTTTCACCATACAGGACCGGCTACAGTATAGCTGCTTTCTTCGTCTTTTCGTCGTCGTCGCGTCGTATCGGCGCGGCTCAGGGCGCGGCCCACGATCGCAAGTCCGATCGAAAATGGTACTTACTACTTGCATGCAACATCCGCATTTGTAGGACGGACCGCGGGATTCTCGTTACACGACCGTGACCCAAATTCTGCGATAAGAAAAAAATTGGATCACCGGAATTTGAAATAAAAATTAACAAAAACTTGAATCTTTCTTAAAAAAATGTAACTTTTTATTTCTGCGCACATGTCGTAATTTATACCTTTATACCTCATTTATTGTAAAAAGATGCAGAGAAACTTTAATCTACCATATCTTAGCGAGAGCATTCCAACGGCAAGAAATTAAATGGCAGTCGATCAGACTGACTGAACTGGATTAGAATGAGAGCAGCTGTTAGCAATCTAACAAGTAACAAGTTAAAGTCATTTTCTTCGCTGTAGTTTGGAT
This sequence comes from Mycetomoellerius zeteki, assembly GCF_001594055.1. Classification (NCBI taxonomy): domain Eukaryota; kingdom Metazoa; phylum Arthropoda; class Insecta; order Hymenoptera; family Formicidae; genus Mycetomoellerius; species Mycetomoellerius zeteki. Next base: position 2,622,801 of record NW_017255975.1, read on the forward strand.
TGCGTGTCATCGACGATATTTTTATCGCATCGTGATCAAGCAATGTTAGAGAGAAAGCGCGAAACATACGCAAAAGTAAAAACAACGCGATACAGAGCCCTCTCCGCCTATGTAAATGCATTCCCGGCGCTTGCATTTCCTCCGAGGTTTTCTATTTTATTTTTTCCACCGCGTGAGCGAGCTGCACGTTTTTATAGCCGCCGTGCAAGAAAGTGCATTCTACCCGCCTTCAGATCAGCAGTAAGAAATGCAAATAATTATTACGAAATTTAACGTGATATTAACATATATTGTATATGAAAAGTATGTTACTATGTTAATGTACAAAAGGATTGATAAACATGCGACGTTAAATTATCATCTTTCTTTTGTAACATGAGGAATTAAATTAAAACGTTAACAAGATTCCGTAAAACAGAATTACATTTATATACTATTGCAGTTATAAATGCACAAAATTCGATTTCTGCACGGAAAGGATGGTTTTGCTAAAATATCTAAAAACTTAGCTAAATCTAATACACATCTGAAAATAATTTTGTTGGACTATCAAAATAATTATGTAGGATATTCGAACCGATGCTAAATCTTTTGTAAAACATTGTCCAATCATCATGCTTGAATTTTCTACGTACCTAATTATTTCGATGGTCCAACAAAATTATTTCCAGATCTGTATCTAGCTAAATTTTTAGATAATTTATCAAAATCATTCTTTCCATGTATCGTATATTACTGTAGACATTTTTCGAATTTGAAGTAAGTGGTTCGTGAGTTTCACTCTTCCGCGTAACTTCCAAAACAATTAGAAGACTGTAAGATTTTTGCCCGTATTCCAACATTCAATCGCGGAAGAAACAACTCGTCTCGTTGAAGCGTTACGAGTTACGAGCAAACTCGTCCGCGTGTAGTTACGCGTGCGTTCGCTCGCGCGTGATCGTTCACGCTCGTATCCGGGCCTTACGTCTACAATTCCTTACAACCGCAATCGTGTTGCGAGTTAGGGCTCGAGGTTCTAATTCACAATGTAAAACTATCGTTCAATTTAAACGTCTCTCACAGAAGGAAATAATTGAGAGAAGTTCAGAAAACGCGCTAAATAGGAAGAGCTGAACGACAAATGAAAGCTTTTTGAATTTCAACTGCATGAATTTCTGAAGAGTTTCTTAAGATTACAATAAAATTAAATGTCTAATTTTCTAATTAAATTTATTTCATAAAATAGCAGATTAAAAACCGTCGATATTGTTATAAATGGAACTAAAATGATAATGGAATTCCCGAGAAGGGACAAAAAAAGATATCACAATTTCGTGTCTACTGTGGGAATAACTATAAGCGACTAATATTGTTGCCGGCCGGCCGGCTACAGTTAGGATCGCGAATCGAGGAGATAGCTACGGAATATGTAGGGTGTAGCGAAAAGTGGTTCTCCTTGGGCTTCGGTGCCGCATTCCCGCTCGCATGCATCTCCTCTCCCGGCGGCAACGACGGCTTTTTTCCGCGCCGCAACTGCAACGTGGGAGACATAAAACGGATATGCCGTTACGGATCCGCTAAGTGCCATCGCACTGCACATCCTAAGGCGATGACGTGTCCGCCAACTGACAATGAGTTACTTTTACGGTCATTCAAGCATAAACGAGATGCACGCTTCGACGAGGACTTACTTTGAAAAGAGTCTAAATTTTGAACTATTACGTGCATGTTATTCGTAATGATCGTGTTAAAGTATTTTGATATTTTTCCAGGATATTTTTGCATTTAAAATGTCATTTAAAATGTAATTCTATTTAAAATGCTAAATGTAAAATACTTAAAAAAATGTATATTAAAATATATGTAGGGAAAACCATTCTGCATTTGAAAACTATTTAAAATTCTATTTACTCATTTTACATATAAAGTGGATTTGAAAAACATTTTGCATTTTAAATACATTTTTTTAAGTATTTTATATTTGGCATTTTAAATGACTACCCAGCCCTGTATTTTTCGCACATATCAAGAAAATGAAATTCTATTTCTTGATAGCGCGCGCGCGTAATCAGAACTTTAATTACTTAACACATTTATGCACGTAAGATACAGAACCAAATACAAATTTAAAAAATGAGTCGATGTTGTGTACGAATAAAGGGATAAAATTCTAGAAAAATTTTTACATAAATAATGTATGTGTACCAATTTTATTCCATACTACACGCACACTTTATTTTTCAATATAATAATTAGGTTTCCGTGAAACAAATTATAATTGAAAGAGAAAGATTAGAGATTATAGAAATTAAATTCTACTGAGAAGCGAAACAATTCAACAATTATATCCTCACAAAGATACGTGAGGCACGGGAGCGAAAGGAGGTGAGGAGACGTAATCGTCCCCGAAAACACAACGAGCGATATCTCGGTTCCGTTCTGAATGCAACGAGGGAGATTGCACGATCAACCAGTTGATGCATCCATCGCACAAGACATCCTCCTTTCTATTTAGAAGACATTGTTCGCGCACGAGATCTAACGGTTTCACAGCGCTGCGATACGTGATAAACACGATGTACATATATGTACTGTATACATACTCGATATTTCACAGCTGACTTTAATTGAACTTCACTTTAATCGAAGTTTGTCTAAGAAATTTGGAATCGATTTTTTTCTTAAGTTTTCGTAATTAATGAGTAAAAATATAATAGCTTTAAAAGAGAAAAAAAGGTCTTTTAAAGTTATTATATAATAAAGTTATAAAATCCATATAATTTTCCAATGTTTTCTTTGGAGAAAAATTATGCTAAAGCTGCATTTAAAATCAATGCTTTTAATAGCATATATTATATTATATACATTCGAGGGGGTAATTCGAAAAATTCTCGACATACGAGTAAAAATAACGTCACAAATATCAAACTGCTATAACTTTAGGTAAGTTTGATTTTTCGCAGGGCTGCTGTTAAATTTTCAGACAGATGCGTTTATTAGTTTCTTTATTTCAATTGTATAAAGCAATCAACTCTTTTTGTTCCTTTATGACAATGCACCTGCTAATTTCTTCAATTATAGTTGCAAAATTTCATTAATTGGTTCTGCAAGCACCGTATTTCACCAGATCACGTGAAATAATTTAGTTGAGCTCTGTAATCTTCGCTTTTGATTTATTCGCATGGTAAATGACATATACCAATTTTTTGGCGCAAGGCAGTCTGCTTGCCTGTCTACTATCGGTGCAGAAAAAACGTACAAAATTAAATACAATCGGAGTCCGAGTCCAAAAACTGGGTGGCATTTAAAAGTCATGACGCGCGCAAAACGCCGCGTCGTAACGCGTCGAGGAAAAGGGAAAAGTGCTCTCAAGAGCACGTCACAGAATAAAAGAGTCATGAATCCATGCGAAAGAGAAACGGCAGATCGACAGAAGAACACGAGCATCTGGCTGAATTCGAAATCGTATATCGTACTTTCTTTAGAGTGACGCTAATGTACTCTACAAAATTTCTGGCCGTTGGAAAAAAGAAAAAAAATTAGGTAATTATCTTTCATAAACATAATAATTAATCACAATAATAACTCTCTTTTAGAGTGAATCTCACTTTAAAGAATTGAAATGTTACTCTTAAAGATTGAAAACTGAACCTCTCTTTTTTAAGATAGGCTCAATTTTCACTTTCTAGAGTGAGATTCAACTCCAAAGAATTTAGAGAGTATATATTTTCCTCAATTTTTGTTAATCATAAAATTTTTCGTAAAATTTTGATTCGGGAATCAATTGCATGTTATTCCTATAACATGGCTCGTTTTTTAATAATTTTGAATAAAGGCTTCTTGAAGAGTGGAGCGAATTTGTAAAGTTAGCAAAACATTCTCTTAAGATAAAAAAAATAATGACAGTTCCAATATTATAGTTCAAATAACATTCTTTTCATAGTTCTACAGTTCCTTATAAAAGTAAAAAAAAGGTCCATCTGTTTTGTACCAAAAAATTAAAATTGAAGATATGACGCACTAATTTCACGCATCTACACGACACTTTCCCTTCTAAAGTGCAAGAAAATGATAAATATTAATACTTTTTTATTTTAGCGATAGTTCCAGCCTCTAAATACTAGAACTACCATAATTTTTTTTAAATTAATAAAGTGTCGTACTAACTTCACAGAGCTGAGGCGGCGCGGCGCAGCGGACACTTTTCATTAAAATTTCATCTGTGAGCAATCTCTCGGCCCGATCTCCTCATGCCCGTCGCGAAGGAAATGCGAAATAGGGAATGCAAGTCGCGCGCGTATAAGGAGGAGCAGCCGGCCAGCCGACTGATTGGCATTCGCGGTACATCACGCACGTACCGCGACGCTGAGGGACAAAACGCCTGGAGGAAGGTGTCTATGTGCGAGGAAGGTGTCAATAACCTCTTGCGGCACTCTTCTTCACCTGTGCTTTTTTTCGCCTCCCACGCCGCCTCGTTGGCGATTCCTCCGCGATCCATCCAACGAGCTCTTTTTAGACATCGGCTTAATGCAACGCATAATCGATCATTGCGAAAAGACTCGATTAAATTTTCATAAATTAACAAGTATAAGCCATTATAAAATTTTTTCCAGAGATCATAAGAATCTTCTTCAAGTATCGAAAAATGCGTAAACGCAAATAAAGTTTTACCTGAAAAGTTGCTTCAACGGAAGCAACTTTATTTTATTCTTAGAAAAATATCTTGAATGTGCTACTCAAAAGTTAAATATTGAAATTTATATGTAATCAAGAATTTAAAATATTTAATATAATCTTTGAAGTATGTTTTATTTATAATCAAAATTTATATAATATTATAATATTTATAATTTTTAATAATAAATTTTATTATCGCATTAACTTTGTGTTGCCTTTTACACATGCAAGTCTTTTGTTCTAAAAACATAAATTTGTAAATTGATATAACTATTTCATTAGTCATAGTTATGTTATTTATAAAAGAAGAAATTATATGACTTTAAAATGCAAGATCAATTTCGTATAAAGTTCCTTGTATGCATAAAGTAATACTCTTGGAATTTATAAATGTCTAAAAAATCAGATATTTAAATTAACCAGTTTGTCTCCGCGTGGAACAACACATATATTTGTTAAAGTTCACGTCTGCATACGATAAAGTTCAACTAATCAAACCTTGTTTTGTATATTTCTTCAGAAATCCTTAGCTAAAATTGTTTACTAAAAAGCAAACTATAAGATCTCAGAAAAAAGTTAAGACTTGATTTCGATATAAATTTGCCAACCAAAATTAGTTTATAATTTTCTAATTATAATTTAAATTATTATTTTAGAATATCTATTGATTTAACTTTAGTAGTAAAAATCACACAGAGAGAAAAATGTTTACAAAAATTATAATCACTTGAATCATTTTTATGGTAATTTCAACTATTTTATGGTTATAACAACTATAATTATAGTCATTTTAGGTTGCCAACTATATACATTTGTTGCTGGAACTATATATATAGTTACTGTTATTATTATTATAGCAGTAATAATCATAATTATAGTAATATATAATTATAGTTACAAATACCAAACATTTTTCTTTCTGTGCAATTTCAATTTTTCAATTTTTCTGCGTTATCTATTTCAAATATTTCATAATATAATTCATGTCAATCTCTTCTATTGATAAATCTTCCGCTAGGATCATCCTAAAGTGTTTCGTTAGATCGTCTCTTGAACGTGTCATCGTCCGCGAATCACGCGATCTTGCGGAGACGGTACGCGCGGGTACAGGCGCGGATGCTGCGGAGGATCCGTCGAAAGTGAGGAGCGCCTCACTTTCACTCTCGCATGCGCGATAGATATGCCGCGGCAGATGCCGACAGATAAAATCGCAAAGTCGGCAAAAGCCAGCGGCGTACGATCGTCCATCCTCTCCTCCTCCGCAATAACGCTATTATGCAAGTAGTCAGGGAGATGTTACCTCAACGTGTTGCCAGAAGCTACCGACGCACCGAGCGCGAAATCGCTAATAGGAAAGGATGAATGTTCGGAAATTAAATTTCACGCCACATTACCAAAGAAAAAAGCCGCGAAATATGCCGAGAGAGCAGGCCATATTTCGTCTTATGAAAGTTACGGTGATTTATCGTCCTATTAATCCTTATTAATATATCATTCCACAAAACGCAAGAAAGAAACATTGTATTTCAAAAAATATATTAGACGACGTATACGATATAATTATGAAAGAGAAACATGTAATAAAATGTGACATAAAAGTACAAAGTTAGATACATTTGTGAAAAAAGATTTTGATATATTTTAGAAATAAAAATTGATAGCCGTAAAAAAGCTGTTTCATAAATACGTCGAATTATTTATCATCGAGATAAACAACTTAATCAGTTTCCGACTTAAGTTTCTTCATAGCTTTTACTTCAATTATATTAAACATCCTGTTCTACTTGGAACTCGATTGCTATGAGAAAAATCTCATCGACCTTCGGTAAAATTCCTACGAGAGAGATAATTCGTAAGGACAGGAAGAAATATGAAAGAGATGTGATGATCGGAAAGGGGAATCCTACGGAAGGACGACGGGTCTTGCTCAAAAAAGGAGAGAAGCCGGATGGAGCCGAATATTAATCACTCGTATTATCCTTGGCATGTTGAACACGTAATGCCGATCAGTATACCGCAATAATGCATCGAATACGACGCGATGTTACCGTTATTCAGCGGAGGGTTCACCTTTTTCGTTGTATCGAAACATTTCCTTTCCGTCGACGTCAATAAATGTGCCTCGCATTTCATTCAAAACGTAGGCATCGCGCGGTATTTCTTTCATCACTTCAAGAAACGCACGTTTTATATTCTTTTTTCTTCACAATTTTTTCTTAAGAAATATTGAAGTAAAAAATTAATTCAATAGAAAAATTAAAAAGTCTAATAGAGTCTAAGGCCCAGTTCCACAACTCACGGTTAACTCTTAACCGAGGTTCAACTTATTCATTGTCCCTTTCCAAATTCTAGAATTGGAAAGAGATGAGAAACAAGTTGAATCTCGGTTAAGAATTAACCGTAAGTTGTGGAACTGGACCTAAGTGAATTAAGTAACCTTCCATGCGATCTAACCGGCGCTTTGAAGACCCAGGCGAATTTTCAATTTCAAATCATTCTATCTCAAATTCGAATATGTACAAGAAAAGTAAAAAAAAACCATTTCAGATCATTGTAAAATCGTAGTATTGAGTATACCAGATTTTTTTAGAGCTCAAAAACGTTTGAAAAATAGAAATGGTTGGACTAGGAATGCAGTGTAAAAAACGCTAAAAGAGAATTAATACTGAATAAAAATAATAATTATTATTGCCAATCGATGCTATATCGGAAAATGCGGAAGAAGTTCGAGTTAACGAAATGCACTCGACATGAAAATGTCTGAGGCGAAGCAACTGATCGTTAACTTGGAATATAATACTGTCTACGATCCGTATAGGACGTGAAAGTTATCACCGGCGCCGCGAAAACTCGCTCGGAAGACTGGAAATCAAATCGCTTTTACCGGAAGTACCTGTGATGATAACGCATTTAAGAAATGCATGAAATGCACATATGGTAAAAGCGTCGCATATTATCGACACTTTTAGTTTTAACTGGCTATCAAATCAAATTTTTCGAACGGTAAGAAGATGAAATGATATTAAACAATGATAAATCCGACGATAATTGAACTTTACTAATAAATTGAAATTCAAAAATTTATCAATGTGTTTATAATCATTGTTATTATTTAATACATTTATTATAATAATAGTATCAATATACAATATCAATATATAATAGTATCAATATGTAATATTTTTTTCATGTACATGAAATTTATTTCATTGTCCAATATTATTTCATTATTACCATTAGAATTTTTATTTCAATCACCGTATTTTATCACAAGACACAAATTAAATTGAAAGAGTCACTTTGACAAGAGAAACACGCAAAAGCCGCGCGTGTACAGTATACATGTCTATTACTTAGATTCAATAGATAGTAGCTATATTTATTGTGATCACGCTTATAAATCTCGCGCACGCTCATTACCTCACTCGGGCAAACGACGGTGGCAATGCGATTTTATTCGAGAAACTGGATTAAACGGAGCGAGAAAGTTCCGTTGGTCATCGTCATCGTCATCGTCGTCGTCGTCGAAAGTGTCCTGCATTAACATGCATGTCTGCCTTGGCTCGAAATCGTCCTTGGTCTCAACACGAAACATCGATTCTTGTTCTAAAGGAAAGAGAGTACTTCAATTTAGAATGATATAATATTCGATAAAGAGCATCAAGAACAGATATAAATGTTCGCGTAACAACATAGAATTTTTTAATTAAATCAGCAGATTCTTCACAGTCGAAAAACATTAAAACAGTCAGTGATCGAATTAACCAATCACTATAAGTCATATAATATAAAACGTTACAAATCAAACATGTTATTTTCCTCAGCACTTATGTCTTACTGTTTAAGTTCTTCCGTGTGTCTTTAGTCTTGGTTCTGCTGTTTGTCAGTGACAAATATAATAATATTATAATATATTATAAATCATAAAACCAATGGCCATCTTATAAATATTTCTCATGCGGATATTATTGAAGTATTGAAAAAGTATAAAAATGATACAATACATACAATAGAAAAATTGTGTTCAATTTGGTTGGAACCATAAGAAAAATGAAAAGAAAAATTTCATCTGCTTCATTGAACACATTCGTAATATGTAATCGTTCCAATGTTCGAGTTATTAGGAAAAAACTGGAAAAACTACCAAAGAATCACACTGAAGAACCATGCTTGTGTCGCCTGGCTTGAGGCTAGCTGTGTATTGCAAGAAGGGAGTTGTTTATACAAGCGCCAGGCGACCGCGAGCGCTGGACAGACGCATCTCGTCATGCGTTTACGGTGAATCGAGCGAATACGCGTTCTCATTCGGCGATCTTTAGTAATTAATATCTCAGTAACTATTGCGAAAATTGCAAAATGGTAGAGGATTTTTCGATTCAGTTTTGTCCGCTATATCTATTTATGCACAGTGATACACCTAATGTCAGACATCCTGTATGAATGGTATGTAATGTAACAAATTAATTAAATAATTATACATATTTAATTATACAGGAAGGTCGTCGATATCGTCATACCACTTTGTTTTTGGAATATATGTCTTAAACAAAAACTAAAAATAAAATGTTACATATACAATCCAAAATGTGAAAAACGTTATCTAAGATAAGACAAACTGTTGCTGATCAATTACAAATTAAATTTGTCGATATATATCGTGTCAAAAAAGAATTTGGAAAAATGAGGAAAGTATATTAATATATAAAATAATATGCAAAATGCATTTAAAAAGCATATTAAGTATATTTTGAAAATGCAGTACTTCGAAAATGTAATAAACGAATGTTCGTTACCATTTGATGAAGAAGGATATGATGAACAAAGAATTTGCAAGCAATGTTCTGTAGAAAAAAGTACGCCAGATTTAGCTCCTATTAATAACATTGAAAACTGGCGAGGATTGGCAAAACAGAAAAGCAAGAAACATATCACAAAATACCTAATGGATCAGATACGATGATATAATAATATGTATCACTATGATACAGGACATAAATAAAGTCCAATCACACTTAATGTTCTATACAAAACTTTTTTTAATAAAAAAATTTAAACATGTTCTTATACTATACCCTTACATATTACATATCAGATATACAGAAGGTTTCATTTTTAATTGACACACTAATATAATTCGAAAATATGAGACGTAGAATTAAAAAAAATTATGTGACATCAAGGAAGACGATATCAAGATGATACCATTGATTTAACCTTAGATGACGTTGTCAAGGTGAGGGCAAGATAATTTTAAATTTTTTATTAATGAAATTATTATTAATATTTGTTCCCGATAAATAGATTTGATTTATATCTCAATAATCGTCATTATCGCAATCGCCCCTTAAACCGTCATATATTACTCCGCGATATGAGATAATTGTGAAGCAAAAGAAAATTTGTTTTTATACGTAAACAAAAAGTAATTTCAATTATTCATATTTTTCTATTAATAATAGAAGCTTTAAAATAATTATTCATACAAGAATATAAATAATAAAAATTGAGAAAATGGCACGTTGTTAAATTCCAACTTTGCATGTTTCCATCACTACTACCCTTTGATTTCACTCTAAATATCACAAAATTATGATGATTTTTTCGCTTCATATTACTCTATTTATTTCGTTTTTAACCCCTTTGTATCTTAACTAATTAATGTTGCATAATAGCAACAAAAATTATTATTATTACTTTTATTTTCCCCACATTCCAACTTTTTTCTAATTTCTTCCTTCCGATCTTAAGACTTTCCTATATGACGAAATAACTCGTCCACTATCGCGAGAAATGGCGAAATGCGTTGCAAAACCCGTGCAACTTTCTTACGTGACGAATCGTAACAGCCATTGGAAATGTAAACGGATAGTGAGTCGGTACGGCGTGATCCGATTGATCGATATGTGACCTTTCGTAATGTTGTAAAAACTAGTTCTCGTAATGTCTAAGTTGAAAAAGTGCCGCAAGAAAACCCGATTTTGTATAAACCCTGAAAACATCAATCTTAAAAAATATATCATATATATAAATAATGAATGCACCATCTGAAATTTTCGTTAGCAATTATATCTTCAATCACGAAATCATACATGAATTATTCTATCGCTACCGAGAAGATTGTTATCAGTAAACATAGAAAACATAATCCGTTAGTTTCTAAATGACGTAAGTACATTTTTATACCTTCCAGGAAATGAAAACTCTGAATGAGATCTTATTGAAAATTTCTTGTATTTAAAAGTAAAGTATAACGTCCGGAAATATGAAAATATAAAACCTCTAAAAAAATATTAAAAATATTAATAATCATAAAATGTTTTATAAAAAATGATGAAAAAATTGCGTGAATAAATTAAAAAATATTTAAATAAAAAACTGCATGATTGGAGAATATAGAAATTATTTAGAAATGGAAAAGAAGAGTTCTAGTGCCACTTTGATTCTAAAATGGATCAATTTTAGGAATTTCATTGCGATTATATATTGTACATTAAACAAATTTTGAATCTATATAAACAACATGAATCAATCTCACCAAGGAAACAACGATACGAAGAAAAACAAGTCGAATTCTGTTTAATTACGCGCTATTTTCGTGACATTTTGCATTTTTGTGTTGCCGTATCATTTAATTTGTTTTTCTTGAAAACTATATTTGTGAATTAAATTCGCATAAAAGAATCGTAAATTAAATTTGTAGTTTTTTTTTCTACGGAATATATAGACAGTTCTTGTGCATAACCCGTTTTTAATTAAGATTAATCGTTCTCGATTTTCGGAATTTTAATATTCAGTTTTTTTTCATTTCTTTAAAAGGACAACATTTTAATGTTTATTAATGTTCACGGCAACTCAAAAATGGAACATGTGATACTTCATCATAATTTGCAAAGAAAAGATATCGTATCAATATATTACAAGATGCATGCGCAGAAACTGAATTTTAATTTTAAGACAACATTACAATAAGAAGTAAAAGAGATAAAAAGAGTTTAAAAAGGATAATATTTATTTAGGAAAGGAAAACTAGATTTAACCAAGAAGGTAGAATCAAGCAAAAAGGAGAGCTGAATGTGGATGAATTTCTACTTTCGTGCACGCGATGTTAATGTAAATTCCAAACTTTTACTCCTGTCTTGGCGGGAATGATTATATACCAATTGTGACGAAAACATCTAAACACTGTACACCTTACTTTCAATCAAAGAGATTTATTTGTATATATTTTTTTTTTAAATTTATTGTTTAATCACTAATCATTCAGCACAAAAAAATTTCAGGATATGTGACATAACGCTTAAAAGAGAAAAAAAATTACTTTTTGTCAAAAAGTATACCTAATTTATCTTTTTATAAAATTAAGACACTTCTAACAATATTAGCTCTAATCAAGAATTATCGTTTTCAAAAAAATACCTCGCCTCTGGTACGTAATTTATATTATATCAATGTAGTGTCTGGAAAACATTAAGAGAGTATAATCGGATGACTGTGTGTATCTTCTTATAACGGACTTATGTATCGCGCCGCCTCGAACGAGATCCTGAAGAGGGTGGTGTCTTGGTAGGATGACTCACGCGACTGGGAGCACGACGCACGACCTTCGTGCTACCCCGTTATTTTGTATCGCGCCGCAGACTGCCGTGATCTTACGATTATCATTGTAGCCACGTATCACAGTCGCGTATGTATAATAATTATTATTATAGCCACGCCGACTGCGCGGTATTCTGCAAATCGCACGACCATGGCCAGTCGACTCACGCCGACTGCGTACGAAAGCAATTCGACGAATTTATCGATATGCAAACGTGTCCCTCACAGTCTTCACAGATAATTAATGTATATTACGTATAAAAATAAAATTCTTTGCTCTGCTTCGTTCCTGTAAATAACGACCTAAATCTCTTAAATTAGTGTACAAAAAGGTTTTTCGAAGATTCTCTGAAATATTAATATAAATGTGATATATCTCGAGATAAATCTCTGTAATCTTTCTCTCAAGAAATAAAGATTTGGACTAAAATGATATTTTATGACGGCGAAACAAACAAAAACTTTTCGACTTCATCTTCCTTTCATTCAAAAAGAACAATCGTGGTCGATCTCTCTTTTTTCGCACAAAAAGAAATCTCGAGAAGAATAAAGTTTATTAAAAATCGCGAAACGTTATTTTTATGTATATTTGATATAATCGATGCAAAAACCAACTAAGCATTTAAACCTAAGTGGTCCCACAACTGGCGGCAGATAATGCGGATAGGAAAAATAAATACACCCGTAGACATTAAGAACTGAAAGTTATTTCAGCGATTTGAGGATTCACCAGCGAAAGAACAGATGTCGAGAAACTTCGAACGACATTTCCAGGAGAAAGGAAACGAGAATTTATTTCAGTAACAGATTCGATATTACAGCTAGGGCGTCAAATAAAAAAAACTCTGAATCTCTCTCTCTCTCTCTCGATTCTCTGAAACTTCAGTTTAAATTTAAAATAAAATAAGTTCTTATTCAATTTCAGATGGTTTCATTGTATATAAAATATGTTTTTTCATCGGATTTTAAAAAATCTGTTCGCCTGGTGATTATCATTATTACTTTTTTTTATGCGACGTTATTTCGTTCATTCAAGAATTTGAACAAGATAGTTAAAGTTGACGAGAATAAAAATATGTCGAATACTCATTGTGATATTTCGTTTTACAAATCTTCCTTATGATAAAGAGAAAGAGGAAAAGAGTAAGAAATAGGGAGATGAAAAAGAGGGATACCATTATAGAGGGAAGAAAGACAGAAAGTCTCAAAGTGAGAGACGAGAAAAAGAGAGAGGAAAGAGAGAGAAAGGGAGGGAGAGAGACAGAGAAATGTGAGAAAAGTAGAGGTGCACCTCTTCTCGAAGTGTCCGAAGGAGGAGGTGGTAGCCATAAAAAGAAGGAGGAGAGAGACCTATGACACGTGACCAATGACTTATATAAAGGTGGTGAACGACAGAGCCCAAACACAGAGTTCTATCTCTCAACGCAGCGGAGGCGGTGTCCTTAAAAGTGCCTGTAGAATTTTTTTTCTGTTAATTTTTCGTTTGCCTCTGCGTCACACATTCAACTTTTTCGTTGAACCATGAGGACGTACTTCGTGATAGCCGCCATACTGATCGCCGGTACGTAAATACAGACCAACCATCATCGGGGGGGATTAAGTTAAGGATGGTGAAGTTAAGATGGGCCGGTTAAATACGGAAGATCGCGAGTGAGACGCGATACTCATCGAACAATAAGAAAGTGGAGACTGCATCGTTAGTGTGTGAAACATACGCGTGTGGTAGAGTAGAGCAGTGCGCCCTACGTGCGTCGAGAGCAGGATATAATCAGGACCGAGTTCTGCGCTGCATCGAAGGACTCGCAAAAATAATCCTTGGAATTAATCTCTCTTCCGAAAACACGATCGTTCGATTCATGTTCACGCGGTTGCATGTGCAAGTTTTCGATTTACGAATGACATCTCTCTCTCTCTTTTTCTATCTCCTTCTTCCTCCCTTCCTTTCTCTCTTCCTTTTAGTCTCTTTATCGTAATTCATTAACTTAAATCATTATTCATTAATTATTAATTTATCATTATTTTATTTCCTTGTAATCAAATTTATCATTTAAATTAACGATATCAATACATATTTTTAAAAACAAACAAAAAAATTTATATAGCCTTAAAAGATTGAAAGATATAAAAGTTGTATGTAAATACCACCTTTAAAGCTAAAATAACATATCTTCAAGTGTACCAAATTAAAATTTTTTAATAAAAAAATGTTTTTTATTCATATAATTGTATTAAACAGATAATAAGTCCACTTTTTGCTTATATATATTTCTAAAAATACAAAAAAAATACAAGAAATAAAACGCAATTATGTAGATATTTAATAATTTAATCAAGTCGCAATCATAATTGTATGCTTATAATTATAGTTCTATTCCTCACAAAACCTAATAAAGACATATTTTCTAAGATAACTGTATCAATATCTCTCAAAATATTTTAAATGAATTATTTGGAATTCTCTTTATGAATTAAATAATATTATAATTCTTTTGAAAAAATATATATTGCACATTAAAATTGCAAACATGTTTTTTTAGCAAGCTTTTTAACTGCATCTAAAAGTTTCTTCGCGTTAATTAAGCAGTTAATTAATAATTAAAAATCGCCTCTAGTCTAAAAAATTTTCAACGCTTTCTTGCTATCGCGGCATAACCTTGGCCTAGATCTTGACCCTCCTTTTTGTTCCTTTTTTGCTAAAAAAAATTCAAGGATATAATTAATCACGGTAAAAATTATTTATAAAGCTTCCCTTGATAATATAAATTAATATCAAATTTTCAATATTAATTTTCTATAAGTATAATCAAATGTGTCAAAAGACTGAATTTAATGCAAAAAAAAATTTTTTTAATTCCAATATTTAATTAGCTGGTTGCTGTATATAAACTATGTATATATAAACTACTACAGATCTATAGCATAAAAAAATAAGAATTTCTATATGCAAAGGTTAATTAAGTCGCACAATTATTAAGAGGAAAATTGTACGTAATCCTTCAGTGAAAACGTGATATTACTGAAGAAACTTATATTAAAACCTTATATGTTAGAAATGTTCTTTCATAAAACTGAAATTTTCTCTTATTACATTTCAAGTAAATGTATGTGATGAAATAATTAATAACTGAAGTATGTAATTGATTATTACGTATCATACATTAAACTCTCACGTAAAACACATTTATAATGAAATTATCTTAGCTAATATCACAGAAAAAGAAAGAGAGAGTAAAGAGAGAGAAAGAGAAAAAATATATGACGGAAAATGAACGGAAAAGAAATTAAAAAATAATTTAAAAAAAATTTTCCAGTAAAAATTTACATTTTTTTTATACATATATTTTTGAACATTTTTTTTATTTATATTGGGTTTCATGGCTTTATTATAACAGAACCAACTCGATGTCATCTTCTCATTTAATGTTATGGAACGTATTATCAATCCTCGTCTAATTGTAGAATTTCGATTTTTAACATACAAACCATCTTAACATTTAAATCGGTATTTTATATAATTATTACATATTTTAAACAAGTAATTATATAACGACCTAATACCGCATATTTTACAAAACAAGTCGAATGAAACTGGGACGAGGCGAGGGGGGGGCCTTGTCTGCGGTCCCCTGGCTGACGAATATTTCGAAGTCGCTTTCGGTGGCGAGACCGGTCCCTTGGAAAACGAAAGTGACCACAACTTCACGCAGACGCATTCGTATACAGATTCGCACTGAATTCGCAATGCGAACCGGGTGAACGGGATGCTGGGAGGGCCCAGTCACGAGCGGCTGCGGCCGGGGCCTGGCCGCGGGCCCAAAGTGAAAGCGCCCGGCGAAAGTTACCGTCCCGCACAGTTCCTTACATAAGACATTTTAACTTATTCAGGCGTCTTATGCCGCGTGTGCGCATAGAAAAGAAAGAGGCGTAATTAAACACAATTAACCGGTATATACGCGATATTTCTCGAAAAGGGCTTTATCTATCTACCCTCCAATTTTATTCTCGTAATATCGATGTTTCCTGCTGCTGCGCCCGCTATTTTTTCGCGAATGTTGCTTAAAAGGGGGAATGGAAAGAGGAAACCGGAATGAAGGCTCTTTCATGGCCGGGAGTTAATTTTAGCCTGCGATTTTCTACGGAGAACGGTATTATCGAACTAAAGGCGGGGTCACTTTTAACTGCGATCCAAGAAACGACGTGGCAAAACATGGATACGAAAGTAAAAGGATGTTTTTATTTCCTAGATAGAAATACAGGAAAATAATCTTTTATGTATTTTACCTGCGAATTTAAAGAAAAATATAGTATATATATATTTTCGATACACAACATTTCCTTTTTCATTTGTAGACACTACAATCGAAGATAAGCATATTTATTCTAAGAGAGAATTATTATTGTATCTTGATCTTTATGAGAAGTATAATTACGATACAAACTACGATTTGTCTTTAGAGTATCGATTAATCAAAATTTAATACAAAGAACCTCGAAAATACGCCGAACTCGACATGCAATTTTTGCTTGATCATTTCAGGAACGAGCGGTCAGGAGTCCTTCAAATGTCCGGATGACTTCGGGTTCTATCCTCATCACATATCGTGCGACAAGTATTGGAAATGCGATAGCAACGTGGGGGAACTGAAGACGTGCGGCAACGGTCTGGCATTTGACGCCAGCGACAACAAGTTCCTCACCGAGAACTGCGATTATCTGCACAATGTAGACTGCGGCGAACGCACGCAGCTCGAACCGCCTGTCAGCACGCCGCACTGCGCCCGCCTTTACGGTATTTTCCCTGATGAGAAGAAGTGCGACGTTTTCTGGAACTGTTGGAATGGCGAGGCCTCCCGCTATCAGTGCAGTCCTGGACTGGCCTATGACCGTGAAGCCAGGGTGTGCATGTGGGCCGACCAAGTGCCCGAATGCAGAAACGAAGGTATCGATCTCGCTGATCACAAGTCTATCTTAATCTTAAAGTGACTGTATCAACATTACAGATGAAAAAATACTCCGAATTGGCTACATAGATTGTAAAATCGTTTTACAATTAAAATATGCACAAAAAAGTGCCGGACAATGTAACGAGAAAATTGAAAGTTAAAAAATTACATTTAGTATTATCGCAATTTTTTAACTTTTTTAAATTTTCTTGTTAAATCGACTACCCTTAATTTTTTGGGGCGTATTTTAATTTTGTAAAAGGATTTTACATTCTGTTCAGCAAATTCGGAATACTTTTTACTTGTAATGTTGATAATTCTGTCACTTTACGATCCTCTACTTAAGTTCAGATGCAAATTGCATAGTTAAATCGTTCGACCGATTCCTTAATGTCCGAGGACAATTAATGTTAGAAGTTAAGACAATTTAGATGAAGTCGAATGAGAATAATATTTCATAATCAAGCATATTATCCAAATCATCAAAGATAATAATTCTTTTATCATATAACATCATCTATACAGAGTTCGTCCCTATAGATTCACATACCTAGTTTCTTTTGGAAGACCCTTGATATTTATTGTTGCACTTCTTTTCCTATTTTTAACATAGATATTTCAATTTCTTCTCTAATACTGATATCGAATCGAATATTATAATGTAAACTTGAATGGATTTCTGATCCAGTCACGCAAGAATTTGTCACGGGCGATTTGACGCAGATAATAGGACATAAAACGTGCAGTCGATCTCACCTCTCTACTTCGAGACATATAACTCACAAATTCTTCTACTTCCTTTCTATTCACCTCGTTAACTTTACAATTTTTCCTCCTAACTACTCTATTTTTCTCTTTTACCTATAAAAATAAGATAAAAACTATATCATTTTTTCTATCACATTATATATATTGTATATTTAACTTTTTAAAAATTAAACAACTATTATATTAAAATTTAAAACATATCTCTTCATCTCTTATATTTTATATCCTCTTATATGTAAATATGTCTCGTATTCTGCTTTCGTTTGCCAAAGATTGATCAGTATCGCAATTACGAAGAAATACGATGCCTTTCTCTCTTTCTCTGTCGCTCGTATTACATATCTATTTATTGCATTATGCAGAGGTCGCCGGAGGTTTCACGTGTCCGGCTGCGGGAGAAGTGAGCGGTGCATCCGGCAGCTTCAGCAGACACGCCCATCCGGAGGATTGCAGAAAGTACTACATATGCCTTGAAGGCATCGCCAGGGAATATGGTTGCCCGATTGGCACAGTTTTCAAGATTGGCGACGCCGACGGCAGTGGCGCTTGCGAGGACCCCGAGGATGTTCCCGGATGGTGAGTATTGCCTTATACACGTAATACAATTGTCCCGAAATTACCATATCTCCAATTGTGCAAGAATGAATAAACTACGAAATTGCAGAACGATCAAAAAATTTTGAAAAAATGGAAAGAAAACAGTTTTTAAGATATTAAATGGGATAGAAGATAGAATTTTAGAAGAATGTTAGAATGGTATTGCTTACTCCATTTTTAAACGATCTTTCTCTTTTTTTATAAATTATTTAATTCATTCTTGGGCAAGAGCATAGTCGATTTTCAAAATGATTATTATATGGTATCATTTGAATTCTAATCTAAGACCACGCAGTCAAATGTGTCATAAATGGATGAATATATCTATCAGAATATTCTTTACTTTCAATTTCGCGCCGTTATGAATATTAATGAATGACAATCAGAAGAATCAGAAAATTCAAGGTCTCATCTGCTTAAAAATTTATACGATCGCTATAAGAATCGTAAGAGCAAAGCTCAATGCAAAAAAATAATCATAAATTGATTAATGTAAAAATTTAAAAAAAAAAAGTTAAAATACACAGAAAAAACGATTTCGTTAAAATTTTATTTAAAAATTTAGTTAGATACATTTGAAAGTAATTTTGTTGGATTATCAAATAATAATAACGTAAATCTCAAGATGAGCAATGTGACAAAAAGTTTTGACATTCTAGCAAATAGTTTAAACGTCCTACATAATTATTTTAATGGTTCGATAAAATTATTCTGAAATATGTATCTAACTAAATTTTTAAATACTTCAGATACGTTTCTTTCTGTAAACATATGTAAAATGCGAAAAAGAATTTTCTTGAGTACAATGAAGGATTTCTTAAATTTTTTTTTTAACTTATTTGAATTTTTCTGTTCTAATATTTCCATTTCTAAGTTTTTAATCGATCAACTTTTTGTACTTTTAAATCTCGTAAAAAATTTTCTACCATATTGTTTTTATGTCAAAACAAAGACTGAATTAAATGACTATAAAATTAATAGAGCAATCTGCGGAGAAATGTATGTTACAAAAGTGCGAAAATGGCGTTAACGATGCATTGTGTAACAAATAATTGTAGGCGCGTTATAAAAATGTTCAAATTCGATTATCTCAGTAATTATAGTCATCTGATGAGAACATCGAGCTATCTTGAATGAAGTCGTGTTTAAGACGACTTTCGAGAAGAAATTGCATTCGCGGATAATGTAATTAAGAAGATATTTGCGTTACAACATACTTTCGCGATAGTTAATGACGTTTTACGTAACTACTGTAAAAAATAATAATGGAAATTTGATGCAACAAATCGTGCATTTAAAAATTGAAAAGTCGCATCATGAAGTAATTTCTATCTGTGAAAGTTGATCTTTTCTCAAATATTGAGTGCTTAATCGTAAATTAGCAAACAATTGTTCATATAATGATTTAATTAATACTAATATTAATATTTATATTTCTCAATGATCTTCTAACATGTGGCTAACGTATATGTTAACTATCTCAGTGTTCTAATATCGTATTATAATATTAGCAGCCCCCATTATAGATTGCCCAGAAAAAATATATTAAAATTATTTCTTTCTATATATATATATATAATTTTTTATTTATATTTATTTAAAGAATATATATATTAAATTGAAATTAGAATCAATATCAATATGACTCTAATCTGGCAATCTACGCGACAAATCGAAGTGCTAAATATTTAATCATGAAAATTTGCACATGTGTACATACACCTAAACAAGACGACAAGAAAAGATTTTTCTTGCTACGTAATATTTTAAAAAGGAAAGAAAAGACGATAATTCTAAGACACTCGTTTGCAAATTTTCATGACTACTTGCAAGAATGGCTACCCTATGTGTATACGCATGTGCATCTCGTCCGCAAAATAACGGCAAGCGCACGCAGTAACAGTACGCAGTAGTGCGCACCGAGCATGTCCTGACCCCCGGGTTTTTCTCGGTTTTGCTCCACAGTGAGGATTACTATGGTGACCTGGATCTGAAGAGCATCCGGAAGAGCAGGTATCCAGAGTGAGCCCAGAAAGCCGAACCAGGCCCTCAAACCTAGGCCCACAACAGTAGGAGGGCCCACGAGGCCCTCACCCATCCAGGAATAAATCCTGATTTATTTCGCTCTTTCTCCTTCCATCCCTTCACTTTTTCACACCCTCTTTTCCTTTTTTTCTTTTTCTGTTTCTTTTTTTCTTTCTATTTCTCTTTTCTCTTTATACATCTCCCTCCCCCCTTCTCTCTCTCTCTCTCTCTCTCTCTCTCTCTCTCTCTCTCTCTCTGTTATTACCATTTAATTTTATCGAATTCTATTGTTTAACGCAAGTTATTAGTGCGAAATCTAGATTATAAATTAAGCACTCTTTTTTATAAAGAATAGTGATCTTTTATTATAATATATAATTCTGAGAGTCATATATTTATATATTTTATAGTTTAAAAATTCAGAAAAAAAATTGTGCTCCATTTTTAATATAACATAAAATATTAAACGTGTCCTAAATAAAAAATTTAATTTTTCTTTAAGTTTATAATTTTATTTTAATCCTCTATGATTCAATAATAAAAATATTGACTTATTGAAATCCTCTTATATCTTCTGTACCTTCTATATAATACTCTACCTCTTTGATTTATTTAAATTTATATCGATTTTATGATATAATAAATTATATAAAAGTCAATTTCTTCCTTCCTGTTCTTTTTATCTCTGGTTCTCTTTCTCTATTTCTGTTACTGTTTCATATCCTCTTCTTATTTCTTCTATATTTTTCACTTCTTTTTTTCTTTCCTTCTTTTATCACGCATAAACATACATTCGCATACACATACACAATTGAAAAAATGCAGCCCCGATTACATAAAGATTTCTCCGGAGAAGAAGTAAACAGCGGCCCACGAGGATCGATCTCGAAGCGAAATCTCAAAGCAAATCCCGCGAGATTCTGAGAGGACAAGAAATGCGCGATCGAGCTGTTATAAATATTTTTGTGAAATTCTCTCTCGTCGCCCTAATTACGCGTCATCATATAATTGTCCTATAGTTTCTTTTTCTATAATTATAGAAGGGAACACATACACGATTAATTAGTGTGACGAGTAATTACTCGAGAATTCACTAAAATTCTTTATTCACTTGTATATCACATTTTGCAATATAGTAATACGAGTGATCGCTATTAAAAATCTAATGTAATTTTTATCAGAACAAATTTTTGAAAAACTGACAAAATGTCTCAAAATTAATATAATTATTCTGTTATAATTTTCTAATGTGCACAGAATTAATTATAGTTTATAATATTTAAGAATTCCCCTTAGGTTTAACAAAATTAAATTTAAATTTTTCATTGTTGCTGATACAATGTTTAATTGATAATAATTAACATTGATATAGCATAAAATTTCTCGGAAAATTTCCTGATAAATGCTCAAAAGATTGATGTTCCACAAAATTTATGTAAATTGTGACGCCTCATCGGCGATTTCTTTTAATCAATTTCTCTTTTAATAAATAAAAAATTAATCCTCTCTTAACTGTTTCTAATCTATCTGCTATTTACACTCTGAACTATTTCTAATATCCTACCTATCTTTCTCCTGTCTTTTTTCCCTTTTTTTCGTTAAAATGAGAATAGGAATTGAAATCTTCTAATTTCGCAGTAACAAAAACGCGACAATTGAGGGGATCATTTTTGCAAAATTGTAAATTTTCTAAAAATATATGAATATTATATTTTAATTATTTTTACGATCATCTTGTCATTTACTGATTTATTTTAATTAATGTACATAGTATTAATTCTTCTTTAAATAATATATATAATTACAAAGATGATCGATAAAATGTGTTTCCTGAAAATTATTATTGTTGCAGAACACATGCATGAATTTTGTAAAAATTGTTCTCGATAGAGAAGTAAGACAATTAAAAAAACTAAATTTAACGAAATTACACAGATTTTAATTCCTGAATGAGACACGGAATAATAAAAAAAAAGTGGAAAAATATCATTTACATCGCGCATGACATCGAAATCTATCAGATTCGCGTAGTTAACAATCCACGATGTGATCCATATATGTGATCTATACAATTCAGAAATCTTTTCGACTCTAATAACTACTTAGTAAGCAAAATCGGCTGGTTTGTCGTGTATCTTTAAATAAGACGAAAACTTCATTCAATAAAAAAGAAAAAATTCTTGGAAGACTTCGACTTGTATTTTCACCGCATATTTAATGTTAATGTTAAAATTTTATTTATAACATATAATTATAATATATAATTCCGTGACCCCGTTTGTAATATTAAAACGATTTGATTCTAAGATCTAATTATATTAATATTAAAATTGCACACACAGATTTCTAAAAGCTATTTATTTAATGCTAATGCTGCATTATGTATATGTATAAAAAAAAAATTAGATAGCCACGTTTGATATTAAATGTGTGGTGAGAATATAAGCAATTTTTCTATCTATTTACCCTATAAATCCCTGTATTTCCTAATCCACCTTTATCGATCATTGACACATTTCTCCATTTGTAATTTTTAATATATTTAATAGTTTCTTAGCACATTCTCTGTGTAGTCACCTATTGCATGAAACTATTACCTAATGATGTACATAATTTAATTGTAACGTAATATAAATATATCAATCGCAGCCTGAAAATCTTAACTTAAGCTTAAAAATTGGCATGTGTCGAATCTGTATATATCGAATTAACTTTGATTATAATTGAAGCGTCGTTTGAAGGAAATATATATTATATTTCATGAAAGAACCTTGTTTGTATCAGATGTATATAATGTCTCATGTATATATTGTATTTCAACTTTGACGAATTACGAATTTTTCTTATTTGCTTCAATAAAAAAAAAATATAATTGCAAATTAAAATTTACAAGATCACGCCCGATATTGCAGGAAGCGGAAAATTAGGAACGTCAATCAAATTAGCTAAAATTAATTAAAACCATTATTAGTTTTCTTTCTTTTTGCGAAGTTAGGTTTTTTTTTATATAATATGATGATTAATTCTGCGACTTCTGGAATTACTCAGATCAAATAAAAAATAACAAAATCAATGTATAGTTTCACGAGAAAGACTCACATAAAAAATTATTATTTAAATCGTACTTCAAAGACGGTGAATCTTAAAGTAATCATACGTTACGATCAAATCACACGGAATATTTTCATGCATTTCTCAGCCAAGACTATTACGGTGACGTGGACCTGAAGGCCCTACGCAAGCTGGGCTACAGGAAATAGAAGCGTTTACATGCAAGCATTGCACTCACCGGCGATGAAAACTGCAGCGCATGCATTCGTCGCGGGAAGTCGACTGCAGAAAGTCAATCGTTGGCAGAAGGGAAGGGGAAGACGCAATCGCAAGAGAACAATCCTCCTGCAAATCATGTTCCATAAAATTACATTATTGTCACCGTATCGCCACATGTACATAAGCTAAATCGATTGCAAGACGTGAGAAAGTGCAGAAATACACGTTGAAAAAAAGATATATTTGTGTTTACAATTTTTTTGTTACCCTTGGATTCAGTATCTTCCAAAAAAAATTTTAGAAAGCATGTACTTAATTAACATAATATCATAATAGTTGCTTTCTCAATAATAACGTCATAACTCAAATATATGAATCCACATTTCTTTTCATTCTGACAAATAAGATCAAACTGAGTTTTTATCTATAATCTTGAGAGACTATGTGCTTTACTGAGTCTTATTAACTCATATCAAAAGTAATAATAAACCTGTATTATTACATGATAACTTTGTCATCAAAGTAAGCAAGTAGTAACATTATTATCCAACAAAATATAATTTTAAATATCACTAACATAAGTATCACTTTTGTGAAAATGGAAAGCAACTAATATATTACTTTATTTGATAAATAGAGTAAGTAATAAAATAATTTAAGATAATATAATAGCATATAAGATGAAATATAAATAAACAGCTAATCAATAAAATAATATATGTTTTTTCATCATAAGTAATTATGGAATTACATAGACAATACAAAGTGTTTTATTCTATTCTGCAACATTTCGATTCTTTTATTCTGGCAAGTACAAATTCGCGTTTAATTTTAATTCATACGATGACTGCAGTTATTAAGGGATATTCTAGTATTAGCACAAGTTATTAAAGCAATATTAGAGCCTTCTAATATATCCTCACATACCATGTTTACATAACAGATAACTCATTATAATGAACTGTGCTAATCAGATAATGATGACATATCTTCCACTGACACTATTCTCATTCCCAGGAAATTCCAAAGCACAAAGTAACACTGTTTTTCCGTCAAAGAAACACTTTCGAAACGATCGTTTCAGACAAATCCGGTGCTTCAAACTGTACCATAATTCACAAAACATAACAAGCGTCGCCATCTTGTGTCAAATTCTTATGAGTGGCTGACTTCTATGATAAAAGAATCGTTCGCGAATACATTTGTTTCTTATTCGAAACACGACTATCGAAACGACGATCACAAAACTTGCCAAACAGAAAAAAAGCACACGCGATAATTCTTTCAGATTATAACAAAAGATCATCTATATTATTTAAAATGCGAAGGATAGAAAAATAGACGTGTCTGCAACAACTGTCGGATCTGCATTTTGGATGAAACTATTAGCGCTTCCATGTGCATAAAACATCAACTACGTAGCCACGATATTATCGGCGGGTAACACACCCGCAGTATTCAATTTTAAAAAAATTACAAAAGACCGAAAAAATTATTCTAATATTAATAAATTAATTTTGTTGAGTTAAAAAATTTGTATTGTAAAAAAACTTGGCGCCGCTAGATCAAGTCAAGTTTGCTAGTGATGCCAAGTTTTTTTACGTTAAAAATTTTTTTATTTCAATTGGATACTCTTGTTTTCATGTATTTTTGTTTAAAAGTAATTATGCAACATTAGAATACACTTCAAACTTTTCCGATCATGTATCGTTAATTTAAGGTTTAATTTAGCAAAAACGAGCTAGAGGCCCTCCATCACTCCCGCCGATTTTATCGGCGGTCCCCTTTTCTTTGTAAATATACTCATTCGTAAAAATGGGCTACAAATAAATTTAGTAGTCCACTTTTGCAGTAAGTATATTTTAAATTTATTTTTTATTTTTCTATTTAATTATTTTATTGTATTTTTCGCTAATTATGATTAGCGAAATACGATAAAATCATATTGCATAACTTTTTTAATATTATCTTTTATTGTAATCCTTTATACATTCAGTAATACAATAATAATTGTTTACAATACAATGTACAATTATAAATGCTGTTCGAAATATAATAAAAATTATATTATAGGAGCGTAATTAACAAAATTTATTAAAGTAATTAAAAATTTATTAATGCGGGATTATATGAAAACGTCAAAAATACATATAATAATACAAATTTTTCTAAACTTTAATGAAATATTGAGAAAAGCGGAATGAAATACTAACAATAATTAGATCGTATTTATTATTAATTATTAATTTGCGAATATAAAATTTAATAATATCGCGATAAAAAGTCATTAATATATTTATAACAGCACGTTCAAGATAACTATCTCAATAATTTCATATCAAAATTCGGATCACTTCGGCCGACTAAAATATGACTACGCGTGACATTGTGGAAATTCTGTTTTCTCGCGAAAACAGTTATTACTTATCGTTTGAATAAAAATTTTGGCTGCAATGAGTGCTTGTGCAGTGAAAGGGTGCAAAAAAGTTACCGAAAAATGAAAGGGAAAACGGTAAAATTTTTTAGATTTCCAAAAGACGAAAAAATTGCTGCAAAGTGGGGTGAAGTATGCAGGAATGAAGTAAATGGATTATGGTAAAAATCATTAGTATTGTTGAATACAATGTTATAAACGAATTGTGACATCACAAATTTATACTTATCACTCATCATTCTCATAAAATTCACTTATCTTAATGTATTGACGCTACCATGATTTACTTCATTTTTAACCATTTGAATTTGCCGCGTAATGATGACGTAGTCTGGCTGCAATTCTCATTGGTTGTCTGGCGTTACGATGCGCAAGAGCATACCCTTGTCTTTATACCATGGGGTGCGTTTCAATACTCGACTCTATCAACTCCGAGTATCTTTTATCTTTGTTCTTCACCGAATGTTGAAGACAGTTGAACAAGGATAAAAGATACTCGGAGCTGATAGAGTCGAGTTTTGGAATGCACCCATGCGTGTCTCCAGATTCTGTGCAGCCCTAAAGTCACTAGATTAATCTAGTGACTTTATGCAGCCCCTACTAACAACCAATCGAGTTCATTTGGCCTGCAGGGGTGCGTTCCAAAGGCCTTTGTTAACTAGCCATTTTGTTGACTTGACGCGTCCAATGCCATGTGCGCACTTTGCAGAAATTAGAACTAACCTCAAAGTCGGAGACATGCTCCCGACTCGTTCAATTTTTATTTTCTGATAATTTTATACAATACTGTAATCGAACAGCAAATAACACGGACTAATAAATATTTCAGATCCATTGTATTTGCTTGTTTTATAGGAAGAGGAATAACCGATATTTTGCAATTTACTACATAGAACAGTGATTAAGATTTTGCTGGACTAAAATTTTCACGGATTGTTCTAATTCTAATAACAGAACAGCGTCCGAGAGCTCGACGATTTTTTCGAAACGTATCATAACAGTAAAACTCAGTTTTAAATCAACATTGCCATATATAAAGATGAGATACAACATTCTCAAGAGTTGTACTCGTTTATTATGTACTGTAGCACAACAATCCGTACCTCAGGTATGCATCGTTGGTGCAGGTCCAGCGGGCTTCTATGCAGCTCAGCAGTTACTGAGGGTAATAAAATGTGTATATAATACACATATACAAAATAGATTAATTATAATTAATAAGATACATGCATATTCCATATAATACTATAAGTATTTTGAATGTAATAAATAGAATAGTATAAGTATTTTGTATGTATATAAGAATTGTCTATTAAATAATTCTTATAAATATCCTATATAGAATAAGGAAATGAAAGTAAAATTTGTATGAAATTGATTAACAGGATTCAAGCAACTCAATAATCACCATTCTGGATAAACAACCAGTTCCCTTTGGTTTAATACGCTATGGGGTTGCTCCAGATCATCAGGATGTGAAGAACGTCCTCAATACATTTCACAAAATCGCAACCAATCCACGTGTTGAATTCCTGGGCAATGTTAGACTTGGCGTCAATATTGATGTCGACTACCTGCGAAATTTGTACGATGCTGTGTTATTGGTATGTTTGATATTCAAAATGAATTATTACTTAACTCTAATTGTCACTTAACTCAGGTAATTAACACTTTTATTTCTTGAATTCATCACCTTATTTGTGAGATATAAATAGCTTTGTTTATTTTAAATATAATGTTTTAATATATATATTGTAAATCACAATGAAAAAGGATTAACTTTTATAATCAGCAATTAAATTTATTTAAGTACTTTTGAACATATTATAAATTTTTGTAACTATATTTTACATTTTCATATTTTTATTTATTATATATAATAATTTAAATTAAATAAGAGTATTACAATTATTAATTTTTTAATAAGTGTCAAGTAATCATTATATCAATTCAAAATCTAATTGTTTATTCTAATTAGTATTAGTGTATGCTGAATCTTTGTAATTAATAATTACTTTTTGATTTTTATTCCAGGCTTATGGCGCTCAGGAAGATCGATTTCTCAATGTACCTGGTGAACATTTAAACAATGTAATATCAGCCCGACATTTTGTTGGTTGGTACAATGGACTGCCAGATGATAAAGGTCTGAAAATTAACTTAGATGTAGAAGAAGCAGTTATCATAGGTCAAGGCAATGTAGCCATAGATGTCGCGAGGATTCTTTTGACACCGGTCGACAAACTCAAGGTGATACCTAAATCTCTAACTAGCGTTTAATTTTAAATTAAGAATTTTTTATCAGAAAGGAATGTGGATATCGGCAAAATAACATAAGAATTCTAAAGATTAAATTATGATTTAAAAAATATTTTTTAATTTTGTGTGAATTGAAATCTCTCTTGATTATTTTAGAATACAGATATCACATCGTACGCCTTGGAAGCTTTAAGTCGCAGTAGAGTGCGAAAAGTCACCATGGTTGGACGAAGAGGACCTTTGCAGGCTGCATTTACAACCGCAGAACTGCGGGAAATTCTGAAGCTGCAAGATTGTAAAACTTTTTGGCGACAGCAAGACTTCGAAAACGTACAGACAATTGTACCGACTTTAGACAGACCCCGGAAACGATTAACGGAACTCATGCTGAAGTCTTTAGAAGAATCCAAGAATGACTTGGTGCACGCAAAAGAACTACATCAGATCTTCCTACGCAGTCCCGTCGAGTTTCATGGCAGTAAAGAATTACAGAGCATCAAATTTGTTATCAATCAGTTACGAGGAGAGACGATACAAAATCAGATAGCCGAGACAACTGACGAATTCGAAGAGATCCCATGCGGTCTGGCTCTACGCAGTATCGGTTATAAAACCGAGCAAATATATAAGAATATATCATATAATGCAAAGATGGGATGCTTGGAGAACATCAACGGTAAGATCGAAGGGAGAAACGGTGAGCGAGCACCTCTCTATGTCGCAGGATGGGCAGGAACTGGTCCAACTGGGGTCATTTTAACGACTATGAGAAATGCTTTCCAAGTTGCTAGATTAATATACAATGACTTGCCTTCTAATCCGAAAGCAGGCGACGCCAGACGCGAATTATGCTATGAGTTGTGCAATAAGAACTCAGTCCAGATTGTATCTTATGAAGACTGGTTGAAGATTGATCGCGTTGAACAACAGCGGGGCAAGCAGCTGGGGAAAGTACGGGAAAAGATAGTGAACGTGCATGAAATGCTGAGAATCGCTGAAAATCACATACATAGATGAAGGACCGATTTGATAGTGCATTTTTTTCAAAGACTTAAAGAATGCATTTAAAATTATATTTTGTGACTTGAAACGAGAGAGAGAGAGAGAGAGAGAGAGAGAGAGAGAGAGAGAGAGAGAGAGAAAGAGGAAGGTAAAAAGAGGAAGAGAGGATAGAGGAAAGATTTATTTTTCTCGAGTTTTGTTTCAACAAGCTCAATAAAACTGGGAAAGCTTTTATTGTGCACATTTTGCACACATCGCTAATTAGCCAATTTAATACAAAACATCAGTAAAGCAGTAAAAAATTACTATGCACCGACTGATGTGAGTGATGTGTGCAATCGAGAATATAGGCCACTGAGATCCTCTTATATTCTGATCAGTTATAATCGGATTTTATCTGCGAAATATATATTTTTTATATACTTTCACAATAATGTAGAGATTCAGAATATATCTGATTATGTCTGATCAGAGAGGCTCCAATACATAAATAATTTCCATTTATAATTATAAATAATTAATAAATGATCACATTATAGAGATATAATTTTTTATACAGATTTATACAGGGTGTAATATTATATGATTAAATAGTTGAATAATGTTCTGATATTTAAATGTAATGATGAAAATTGATGAAAATTAAGTAAAGGTCTGTTTTTTTTTTTATAATTGAACTAATTTATAACTTTTGTTTAAAAAAAGAACTTACAGCGTTTTTGGCCCGGCCAGATTTGCACCAACCTGGGATTAATGGCGTTTTGTGCTCTCCTATTGATAGAGCGTGTAACATCAACCAATAGGAAAAATTAATCCAACCCGGGTTGGTGCAAACCCGATCGGGCCGAAAACGCTATTAGCGAAAAGGAAAGTGCACTGTAGTGCAGCAATTGGCAGCAATAAAAAATAAGCCTTAGATGTCGGCACGTGTTTACTCTTAACTTAACCTCTAAATCCTATTCCTCAATCTAAAGGCAATAAGGCATCAGCTGTTATTTGAAAGAGTAAGTCTTTTCTTTCAATAACAGTAATGAATAGTATAAACATGAAAATGTATTTTCCTTTTTTTTTGGTTTTATATCATATTTAAGATATATGTTTCACATATAATACATAAAATAATTTTTGTATAAAGAAATCAATTTTTATTTTCATGTAGGTTATTGTTATATATCTTTTATATGAAATTAATCATTATAACTTTTATATAAAGTTAATTGTTACATCCTTATGAAGAGAGAAAATCTTTTAAAAGAGTCATTAATTATTTAGCATTGAAATCTATTTATTTTTATAACCAAAGATTAAGCTCTAAGTTACAGTCTTAATAATTTAATTTCGGAAATTATTTTATATTTCATTATATTGGAATTAGTTGTGAATTGTTAGTCAATGTATTTGTTTATTAATTTTTGTTAATAATTAATAACAATACAAAAATTTATAACTCTTCAGCAGATATCTTACAAAATGTTTGAATGATGTAATCTCGGATGTAACTAATACTTTTCCAAAACTTTATGTTATCCGCTTGTAGTTAAAATATGGATCTGCGAGAACCAAAGAGGAAAAGAACAAAATTAAAGCCACGATTGCCATTTCCCATCCTATTGAATGAAACACAAGAATGGCCAATGTATACTGCACATCTCACAGATGTAGGATCTTGTATAATTGAACCTGAAGAAATGACAGCAGTACATTCTATGGTAAAGTTAAATTTTATCAGAGTAATTTTTCCTACGAACAACAGAATGAATATTTGTGTTTGTAGGGATTTTTTGGTAAAGGATCGTTGTCACGTAGTTATCCATCATTTGGCAAAGCAAGGTACGGAGCACTGCCAGTTGTTCGGAACAGACAGTGGCTTTGCAGACAAAAATGGCTCAAGGAAGTCCAAGAATTGAACTCTACCGAATACAAAGGTGTGTAATAAATATTTTGTGATATATACAATATATTTCATTTCAAAGTATTATGAACGAAAATAACACCTTATAAAATAATATCTATAAAATAAGATAACAAAATATAAGGTGATATTGAAATATAGTGAAAATTTGTTATGTAATTGCAGATGATAAAGCAATTGCTCAATACGAGGAAAGAAATATCCCGAATGAAGAGAACATTGGCGACATCATTGAAATTCCATCAAATTCTATTGAAAACGGGAGCAAGCAGAGAAATGAGATGGACACGAAGAACACAGAGATCGATGAAGTTACTCTAGATTCCGCAGAGGAAGATGACATATGTGTCATTATTAATAGGGACTCGATTCAATGTGATAACGTTGAAAGTTCATCAAGCACTCATGATGATAAGAACAGCTCAGAAGACAGACTAGAGGAAGAAGATCACTGGAAATTGTATAACGATTTTAAAAGCGATTGCATGAATGAGGATGACAATCAACATGGAAAATTATTAGTATTGCCAGATAGCGACTCAGACACTGAGAATTATTTGAAAAATGTTAAACCGAGAATCGAGAACGAGGGTTTTCCTATTCGAGAGGCTCTGCATCTCACTTTCGAAGAGACCTTTTTTCTCCTTTTTGGATTAGGTTGCTTGCAACTGATTCACTTCGACGGTAGTTTGCTGGACATCAACAGTACATGGTTATACTTTTGCAAGGAAAAGCCAGATTTTATACAGAAATATGTAGTTTACCATTATTATAGGAGCAAAGGTTGGGTTGTCAAACCTGGCTTAAAATATGGTGGTGACTTCTGTTAGTACTTTTTTCATTATTTGTTCTTTGAAAATGTATTATAAAAGATGCTTTTGTATTATTTATAATTTTTGTTTATATTGACAGTATTTTGTTATTTTTTAAATTCCTTTCTCTTAAATCTTTTTTTCTTTTTTTTCCTTTTCATAATATTGAAAATATTTTTCTTCTTTTTACGTTATCATTATTTTATTTGAAATACTTTTGTTTCAGTGCTGTATAAAGAGGGACCACCATTTTATCACGCTTCTTACATCGTTATAATAGAAGTAGCAGATGCAGACTCTTTAGTTATAGATCCTACTATGTCCTCGCGATCCATAACGTGGAATAATTTATTTGGATTTGAAAGACTGTCCGAAACTGCTGCTAAGGTAAACTTGCATTTATCTATATATGTGATGGATTTAGAGAAAGTTAGTTCTAATTTTCTACGAAATTTTTAATTTATTTTATGTTCGTGCGAATAACAGGAAATTCTTTTCGCCCAAGTTTTATGGCCGTCGTCGGTATCTCGAGATATCAACACGACTAGTCCCGAAATACTTTCCGAATTCACAGTGAGAGAATTACTCTGGCGTAGATGGAATCCGAAACAGCATCGAGAAGATATTCCCATCGAAGAAGAGGACGAGGATTCGTACTGAAAGATTTTTTAATTATTACATACATTATATTTATCTTTAAAATCTTTTCTTACAACGACCCTGTAAATTATTTTATATATCAATTTTTTACTACGTTAAGACTGCAAACACATTGATATATGTATATATAATTTCTTTATTAATAAGCTATGTATATATGTTGCATTAAAATAGTGGATCGTCATATAATGTTTTATAAAAAAGAAGTGATGATTTTTTTATAAGAATAATTTCTTATAGATTTCCTAATTGCACGATATAAACATATATAAAAGATTATTTTTGTATTTATATTATAATAATCGTTGACTGCCACAATATATAATAATAATGTAGCATTTCAATATTGCAAGAATTGCGTAAGATATAATATATAAAATTAATTACGCAAATTATTTTATCATATAACCAAATAATGCATAATTGCATTAATGCATAATCTGCATAATTAAGTACACATAGAAATATTAATGTGTAACCTCGAGATATTTATCACACACATGGGATAACTGAGAGTTAATCAATGTTGTTAAATCTATCGACATCAAAATGAGAAATTCAGGAAATGTTAAATATGTTATAAGATATTTATATAAATACTACGTACAATGCATATACATAATACCGATCATAGCGTAATGGAATACTATTAAATTTCTGGATTCTATGCGAGCACTCAGCGCGGTGTTAAGCCGAATCGAATCCGTGTCTTTATCAACCATCGGCGATCCGCATGGAGGTATCGTTTGCGGTACTCGCCAAGTGAAAGCAAACTACGATCGCGAGAGCCTCCGCGACACAGTCTTAGGGCTCCATGCAGTCAGTCCGAGGTGAGCTGGAAGCTGGCATGCACCGAGTGCCGTGCACCGCGAGTTATCAACGAGTTGAGCATCTCCAAATCAAGCCCAGGATAATTGCATTCTGCGCGATCCGGTATGTAGAGAACGTTCAGACACTCCACTTTATTATTCCTGTCAAACACCGCGTCGCGTGATGGGATAACTGTTAAAAGTCTGTGCTTGTGTCATTCAAAATTTCTATATGTTGTATGATTGCTAAATAATAATATTATATTTTAATTTTATAACAGGAATATGTTTAATAATATTTTATTCTTTATATATATATGTGTGTGTGTGTGTGTGTGTGTATGTGCGTGCGTGCATGTATGTATTTATTTTTTCTTTATATATATAATATTTTATTATTTTCTATGTCACATAAGAATTTATCTTATTCACATTTTCTTTCTATGTGGGTTTAATTTCTAATTTTTTTGAGAATATAAAACTTATATTTTTAATTTAATTATATAAATAACGCAATAGAGAAAAAGGGCTATGATATGTCATATCATATCGTCTCTAAACACTGACAAGAAGTAATATCGGTTTTTCACAGTCGCATTGTCTCCAATCTCATTATTTCTGACCGAGAATTCGATAACATAACTTAAGAAAACATGCATTAACAATTTTTTCGGACATTCCAACTGCCAGCAAGACATAAATACCGATACAAGCTTTCAATAATTATGCGTCGACTATGTCCATGTAGCTTTTCAAACAATTAGAGAGAGCGGAGTATTTTTATAATTTGTATAATTTTTCTTTATTCTACTCAATCCTTCATGTAATTTTTCATTATATTTGTTTTACCATACTGATTAATTTATGTAAATTAGTTGATAATGATCCGATTGCGATCGAAACGTTTGTTTTTCTATTAAAATTTATAATATTTTTGACTTAATGATATAATTGTTTATTTTTCACTTTTAAATTATAACGACTGATTTTTAGCTCGTAGCCCTTTTTCTCTATTGCGTTATTTAAATTTATTGAGTCATATTATTATTATATGTTTTAATTATATAAATTTTTTATTGTTTTTTAAATCTAATATATCTAAAATAAAACTTTTATTATTACAAATTAAAAACTTATTGTTTCTATCATTGTCAGTTAAAAATTAATTGCAACATTTGAACGATTTTGTATTTTTTTAAATTATGTTTATAAGAAGTATCAATCGGTTAACTTTAATTGTTTATAGAAATAATATCAAGGTGAATATCTAGTGGAGGTGTCGAGAGGAATTTTAAAACATTTGCATTATTTATAAAGCAGAAAAAAATGATACTATTTATACATATACATGTGTAGTTACGTCCGATTTAAATTTCGCGCCCAGAAAATTGTAACCGGAAATAAATTAAATTAGACTGAAGTTGCGAAATTAAAAATTTTTTGAAATTCAAATTTTGCAATTTATTTCATTAGGTTTCGATTCGCGTTTTTTTTTTTTAACTTAATCGAAATCACTCGGAATGAATTTAAAAAAATTAACGTACGGAGTATATTCGTGCATATGTACAGTGTACACATCGTGTTTTTGGTATGAAAGATGTTCGAGGACAAACGATCATGGCAACCAATGAATAAAGAATCGTGTCACTTTCATGTAAGCTGAATACGAGAGAAAGCGCGAGAGAGTATTCATCCATATCTGCGCTTAATTTGTAGAAGCACAGATAATGCGACGAATTTTTCCAATTAAGAAAATAAGAGAACGACACCAAACTAAACTTCTTTAACTATTGTAAAAGAGATTGAACTTTTAATACGACAGTGTTTCGACTTTTTTAAGAACTCAAAGAAATCCATTCAAATTTAATTCTCTTATCAATACAATAATATTAATTTAATTTATTAACAAAAAACCAATTGTTTCATTCTTTGAGATCTAAAAAATTCGTAATTGTCTTTTAATAAAATTTCGGTTATGTAAGATATATATTTAAATACAACGTTTTTATTGTATTATTATAATCGTATATATGATTCTACTTTTTTATTGTGTTATATTAACAATGATAATTGTTCTGAATAATTATAATCGTAACGCATTGTATCTGAAATCTGCAGAAAAAATCCAATAATAAACGGGAGGATTTCTCAAAAGCATCCCGTTTTATATATAAGAACGATATTTTAAAATGTGGTCCCAGACTACAATTCTTCAACCGCAAAAAGAAGAATACTGTTTACAAGACACACGTAGATCGGAGAAATATTTCTTACGAACGATCGCGCGCCGTAAACGGACGAGTGAATGTCATCCTCGTCTCACGATACGCCTGGGAATTCAGTCGCATCCGAGACAACGATGCGTTCAGCAACAAATAAGTTTGCCGCCCGATAGCATCAAAATCACCCGAAGCAAAATTTTGAATGAGTCACTTCGACCTTTACTTACCATCCGCCTTTGATTATCACTGGAGAATTCGAGACGGATGGACCGGTTAATCGATTAAGAAAGAGAAACACATGTCATAAATTGTTCTAAGACTACAAGCTTTAATTATACAATAGTATTTTTTATATCATTATGCTCATCGATTAAATCGCGTCCACGATATCTGCTAATTTTTAGGACATTTAAAAGAAGATTTTCTTCTTAGATAAGAAAACACACATTGGATAATGTCTATAAAAATGTTTTTATTAATAATTGCTCTTATGAACTTACTAATTATCATTTTCTTTGTTGTTAACTGTTAGAAAAATAATTAATAATTAAGACAATTAAAAATAATTAAGATCTTTAAGAATTCTCTCAATTGTTGAAACCGTTATTGCCACTCTTGTCTATCGCTTTGATATCACCTTGTATAATCGAAATGTGACCTCGACGAGGAAGATAGTGGACACCCTGTATATCCCTTAACCGTAAAGCTGAACGAGATTCAAGTGAAAGTGTATAACTGTTCGCACCGTCTATACGTTCCCTACGGCATCCTTGCGCCGGGGTACTCCTGGTTGTAATTGGGATATCGCTTATGTTACGTTGCGTTATATTACGTGCGCGGTACGTCCGATGTACGGTATATGCGTGAAAAAAACGAGAGTTACTATATCGATTAGCATATTTCGGAACAAAATAACTTTCACTCAAATCTGATAAATTTCGAAGCTCTCTGTAGCTTTAGCTTTTGGAAAAAGAATTAATAATCTTTTAAGTCTCAAACCACATCTCTGTTAAAGAACAGATAACTTAGACCCGTTTCTCCCAATGTAAGATTAATTTTAATCACCTTGGTTTAACTTATTTTTTATCTTTTTCAAATTTCTAGAAAAAGATGAACAGTCAATCGAACCTGAGATTAAAATTAAACTAAATTGGTAGAAACGGGCATTAATGTCATAAGTGAAAAATAATCCATTCTTTCAATTTTGCTCAAAGAAACGATTATTTGTAAATATCATTCAATTAATTATTATTATCCTTTTAAAATTTCTAAGTATGATTTATTGATTTATAACAATGTGATAATGATTAACAATTATTTCTAAATATGACAAACGACTACAAATTATCATTTACAGATGCAATCACAGATGTAAAAAAAGTGGCAAGACTTCCGATAAATTCTAAACACTGTTACTTTCAGACAAGACAAGTCCAACACTTGATTTTATTTGTTTTAATTAAACAAAAATTTATATTAATAATCATAACTGTTACGAGAGATTCACAGAGACCTGGTCTTTATACATATTTTTTGTTCATAAATGCGCTTT
This sequence comes from Mycetomoellerius zeteki, assembly GCF_001594055.1. Lineage (NCBI taxonomy): Eukaryota > Metazoa > Arthropoda > Insecta > Hymenoptera > Formicidae > Mycetomoellerius > Mycetomoellerius zeteki. The sequence goes on from NW_017255975.1 coordinate 2,660,318, forward strand.
AGATAATTTATTATTTTAACGTGTAAATTTTCAGGTTTTAGTGTTTTTACAATTTATTCATTCCCATTCTCATCTCGATAATTCTAATTCGACGTATTATAAAAAAGTTCGTGAGACTCGCGCGATCGCCCGACATATCGTTCTTTCGGCTCACCGAGTAGCCTACTTGATCGTGTCAGTTGTTTCCATTCGGGGCCGATGGAGAAAAACCTGAGAAACCTAAGCTTGCTTTCTAAGCGAGGTCCCCGGTCACGTGCGACCGGGTCCGATCGGGTATTTCTGTTCCGACACGTGCGACTTGTCGTCCGCACTCGTGATCTTACACGCAATTCGCGTGCGCGCATGCGAGGGCACGTTCACTGCTCCCGTTTTTCATACACGCCCAACGATACGCTTTTGCTGCAGCCTCGGTGTAACACACAGAACATATATAACGGTGTAACATAGCCGTGTGATTGCCGCGAAGGGCGTAATTATGGAACGGAGAGGAATTGTCGCAATTCTCCATTGACCCTGAACGTAACACAGATTTTTTTAAAAATTAGAACGGATGAAGTCGAGTGTCAGATTTAATCGAGACTTGATTGTTTGGAAACGATGACTCATTTGTTAAAAGAATTTAATGTTACGTTAATTTTTTATATGTAAGTGTAATTTACATTATTTTATTTTATCTAAATTGTGAACTTAGAGTTAGTCTAGAATCTATCAGATCGAATTCATATTTCTACTTGATTGTATATCAAATTTTGTGTAAAAGAAAGAGAGAAAGAGAAAGGAAAGGAAATCATTATAGAAGAAATCATTTATAATTCTAGGTCGATCTGCAATTTTATCTTTGATTAATGCTCGTTTCTACCAATGTAGATTAACCTTTAACCTTAATTGATTCAATTTGCTCTTCATCTTTTTTTAATTCTTAAAACTAGAAAAAGATGAAGAGTTACTTGAACTGAGATTAAAACTGAATTACGCTGGTAGAAACGGGTATAAGTGGTACTCAATCTGATCGCGCAATTTACAATTCTAGATCTTGTTTTATATTCGATGAAATGTAATTTTATCATTCCGCACGCACGCCGTTACCTCTCGAATTGTAGCGCTCTTTCATTTCGCACGAGACTCGGTCGTTGTGGTAAGAGTATAATTACGGGTTAGCGGCTCGTGCGTTTCCAGCGCGATGTTCTCGCGGGAACGAGTGCAATTTTACATGGCGTTAACGGTTGTATTACGTGTGCACTTGCGCTGGTGGAAAGTAAGATAAAATTCGTGAAACACGTACATGCTCGTGCGCAGGTAGGTTTTCCGAGTGAAATCCGCTGGCTTCCGCTTCCGACTTGATCTTGCCGCGTCTTGTCGCGGATCCGCTTTATTAGATCCGCGACGAGGGAGAGAAACGGAATCCAGGTCGATCGCAAGCAACGTGATCAGGAAGCAATTAAGGAATAACCAGCAACGCTGTTTGCCATAAGCAGCAGGGAATTTACACACATTGCTAAATCGCACCCGACTATCGCGTGATACCTTAACGCACGTTCTTCTCCCTTTTTTTGTCCGACGATTATATATGCAAGATATCTCACTAATGAATTAATAATAAGTTTTATAAATGTAAACAAATATGCATCGAGAAAAATGTCTGGTTGAAAATGGACGAACCGGAAGATTCTGACTATATCACTCAGAAGTCCGATTATTTCAACTAGAAGTTTAATCAGAGAATTCTCCATTTTCAATTATAATTCCGATTAATTTAATCAGACATTTTTCTTAATATGGAATATATACTCTCCGATTAGTCGTAAATAAATTTTATAGACCGGTCTCACCACCTCTAGTTTATTTTATCGATTAAATTGAGCGATTAAATTTAAGAATTACCAATTGCAAAATTTAAAACTGATTGTATTATTTTGTTTTCTTTGTTCATTTCTACAAATTATAATTCATTTATGTAAAACATAATACTTTTGATTAATGATTAAGTAATACGTTAAATTAAAATAATTAAACAATAAGAATCTTAAAATAATTAAGAAATTAGGATAGAAATTACGATAAGTTTTTTCAGTTTTGCAATTGGCAGTTTCTTAAATTTAATCCGATAAAGTTAATCAGAGGGAGATCGATCCTGCCTATATTCTCAGAATAATTATTATTTATTATATTATTATTGCACAACAGTCGTTTCCTCGTTGACTCGAAACCTCGATTTAAAGGTGTCGTTGCAAAATTCGCGACGAGTTGCAAAAACCGCACGGTCATTAATCCTTCCGTTGCCAAATCGCGAACAAATACTTAATCGAAAACCAGAGGCGCGAGGTCGTGCATCGCGGACTGCGCCGTAATGCGTTTGAGTACTTTGTCATCCGTGAAAATAAGTCCCCGTTTTGCAAGTCCGATGCACGCGAGAGATTTTAAAAGTGTAAGTCTCTCCATATGTGCGCGCGCATTCTCTTTTCTTTTTCTCGCGTTCGCACGAGCGAGCGAACGAGCTTTGCGAGCGAACGAACATTGCGAGCGATTCCTGCGGATTTCGTAAGCGCGACTGTCTAACGACGGGGCTCGAATCCGAAGTGGTTTTGCGGTAAACTCTGACAGTGTTCTGAGCGGATATCGGACGATCTGGAGACAAGAAGATATTAAAATTTGCGGCGGGATAATGTACCGATGTCGCAAATTTTAAATTTCTTCTCTTTTGATTTAACGATTTAATCATGTTTATTCAATGTATTAACACGTATTGTAATTCGCTGAAGTATACCCTCTAACTTCTTTGGAGTGGAATCTCACTGTAAAGAGTGAAAATTGAACCAGTCTTGAAAAAGAGTGGCTCGATTTTCAATCTTTAAGAGTGAAATTTCACTCTTCAGAATGGAATTCATTCTAAAAGTTTTAGAGAGCAACACTTCGGTCATTTTAAATGATAAATTGAACGCCGTTTCACTATGATTAATTTAATTATATTAATTCAGTTTTCATTTGTTATTCGATTACAATTAATTTAATTAATGACTGAAAGTACGTTTACTTTCATTTGCTGGAGAACGTTAATAAAGGCGATTTTAAGGAGGGATCAAGAAGCTGACAGAGGGTGGACTGTAAGGAATAAATTAAGAGATGATGAATTGCAGGGAGAGATCGAAGATCTTCAAGAAGGGATCCTCTTCATCTCTTCGGCTGGTACCAGAAGGTCGCGCGACATAGGATATTCAATTAAAAATAGTTGTCCTCGGGACAAAAGTGAGGGAAAAATCGTCGTAACAAAACCAGCGAAACCTTATGAACGGCCATGATCTCTCCGGGAAGGCGAGGGAATCAACGTCCGTCATTTGTCGCGAAAATGCGCAGACAATGAAACCCTCGTTTCTCTCTGTTTCATTTCAATTTCACTTCGCCAATGAACCGTCTGATGATTATCTACTTCCGAAGGAAAATTCGTACCTAGGAAGCGGATGAAACTTGTGACGCGGAAATGATTACGTGACAAAGAAGCTCGGAGATATTTTGAGGGAATGGCTACGTTTACACCGTGCGTTTAGACCGCGGCCTATACAATAGATGTCCTTGTTTATCCTGTATATTCAACAAAAACACCTATCGTATAGGTCGCGGACTAAGCACACGGTGTAGTCAATAACAGCCAAATTAATGCCAATAACGTTTGTTCCTGAGAAAAAAGGATCAACCGGCTGTCCGTTAAAATAACGTGCGAGGATTCTCTCTCGGCAGAGAATTAACCTTTTCCAGCTGAAAGAAGAGACTGAAGAAGAATAAAAAGTCGCATGCATGAGAAAGTGTTTTCCCGAGAATTCTCAGAGTTCGCTGAATTGTGATTAGGCTTGTCTAGAATCGTTTCGCTTAAGAGACGCATGTAAGTAGATTGCGTCAGATGTACGTAAATTCGTTAAGGAAGGAATTACCGTTCACGTGAATTTAAATACCACGTGGAAAAATACCTTCCATCCACTCGACGCGTCACAATCACGAATTTTATCTACTTTTAATCTATTCTATTTGTGTTAAACAAGAACAAACGTTTTCGGTCTTCCCTAATTGATAATTTATTCTACTTTGTCTTATTTCGCTTATCTACTCAATGAAGTGTGATCCAATACACTGAAAAAGTCCAATACACTAAATTTTAGAAAAAATATTAATTTATTAATTTATTAATAAATTAATAAAATTATTAATTATTAATTTATTTGTGTTTTAATAGTTCTAAATAAACATTTACTAAACATATATGCAAACATATATTTATTTGATGCAAGAATTAATTTGATTTAATTACAACTTTATTTTTTTTAGTAAATATTTATTTACTAGAAGTAAATGTTTAGTTAGTATTATTTTAATTAGTAGATTATTTAAAGAAATATGTATTTAGATTTAGGAATTTTTTTAGTGTAGAAAATTTCCAAATTTATCTCGTTTCCACGTTTATAAGGTTCACGGCCATCATGTCGGTTCAAACGAAATTCAAGCAAGTATGTGGACGTAATTTCGCACAACTCCGTTTCTGGAAACGCGAATATGCTAATGTTTTCCAACGTTGTTACTTACTAAATGGCTCCATCTGATTTATTGCGTTTTCGGAGTGGCTTCTCACGCTGCTTTCGATATATTTTCGCTTAGCGAGAGAGACATGATGGTGTTTCCAAAAGAGGAGCAATGACTGGAGAAAAACTGATTAACATACATCGGCCGAATGAGAAATGAAGAGCCTTTCGAAAGCGAAACGAACTGCTCGTACACTGCGGCGAATCGACGAAAGTGATATGATAACAGTGAAAAATTTCTACTCCAGAGACTTTCGATTATAAAATCTCTAATCGCATTCTGAATCTAGCGACGAATATAGCTGCAATAATAAAAAAAATTTGTATTATTTTAATAAATACACTATAAATTATCATTCATTATTTATTATAAATTATGACATTATGTGATCAAATCATATTCATTACTTGTTTTAACTATTTGTCGAAAAATATCCTAAGTTTGCTACAATTTATATATGTTTGCATTCCTTATTATTAAGTAATTCACTATTAAGGAAAAAAAATATCAATCATTTTTATTGAAATACTTATGTACGTCCTTATACTATTACATCTACACGGCACCCTTAATCGGGTTTAATAACATCCTTAGTTATGAAACTAACTAATCACAGCTACTCCTCTGAAGAATAGAATGACTATGAATGACTTTTATAACTACGGATGTTATTAAACCCAATTAAGGATAAATGTAGCCATTGTGTCAAAAATATATATAAATTATCCACTGAACTAAAAAAACAACTAAGTAAATAAGCTATAAATATTGTTTATTTACAATTAAAATATAGGAAGGCGCAAGATTCAGCAGAATTCGAATTTAGAGAGGCGAGAAATTGCAGCATCTTTTACATTCATCCGAAAAGGAAAAGTGTCGAAAACGTAACTGTAAGAATGCATACGTAGGCAGTTGATTCCTGAGACCTGGTTGATGGTCGATGGACTCGGCGGTCTCGGGCTGACCATGATCTTGAACGATCGAGCGGACGAACACCATTCCTGCCGTTGATGACCGGTTTTCAGCATATTTCGAGACAGGCTTTCGCCCTGATCGTTACTCTTGACCACGAAATTTAAACTCACGGACGAAATAAATTAGTCGATCTCCAACACATCGTTCGGTCGCTAATTTTTATCAAGATGGGACCATTGCGACAATCCGAAACTCGGTAACGTAAGATATATTTCCGCTTCCTTAATGTCCGACCGTTCTATTTTAGACAATCCGTTATTTGCGTATACTTTATTTCTTAATTAATATGATAAATTAAATTAGAATGTAAAGAAGTGTTATGTAATTCTGTAAAAAATAACAAGTAGAAAGGGAGAGAGTTTCTCATAGGGTTAAGTATAAATTATTTTTAAACGTGATCACTAAGATTTCTTCTCTTCGCGCGTCATAGAATGTGCATTTCGCGATTCTTTCCATAAGAAAACACATTTCGATCGTAAGAAACAGTCGCGCGGGAAAGGGTTCACTCGAATGCTCGACCGAGATTTACGCACGTTGCAGCACGGTATTTCTTTTTTACAAGTCATTACACATACCGCGCACGTATGTGTATATACGCGCGTATGTGTATATACGATAGAATAGAATAAAGCGACAGAATAGCTAGGGCCACTCCTTTTTACCTTCGTATGAGTTGAAGTATGACTCGTCGTGAACACCTTGAATTCTCGCAGTGATTATTTTCGACTGTTCTGTCTCATTGTCTCAATCTCTTTAAGTTTCATAACACGTACGAATTTGGAAAACTTTAAGATTTCTTTGTATCGACATTACCATTTATAAACAAAATAATATAAAATTATATAATTATATTAGTTAAAATGTAAACTATATAATATTTATATAATACATAATAAATTAGAATGGTATATGAATTAGATAATATATATATATATATATATCAATTATATTATAATTAATAATCAAATAATTTCTCACGTAACGCAGTTCTCCGAATGACGTCCTGAAAACGCTCATAAAATATCCTAAGACATCCTAAGGGCGTTTTTTGAACATCCTTAGGACATTTCTTTAAAAATTGAGTTGTAATGCAAGTTGTAATTGTACGAGTTGTAATGTTTTGCGCGCGCATTGCTGACTGTATTTGTTTCTCTACATAAAATAAAATAGATCTTTTCTATGCTTTTAACTATTCCACATAAAAATGCCACTTATATACGGATGGCGGTAAATTAATATCTATCACTTTTATAGCGATGAATAGGTTCTCCCATTCGACAGGTTACGTATGATCCGCAAATTCTCACACATTTTCGCCTCGCAATAATTCGCCGCGTAGCACCCTATCATCAGAAAGAGTTCTCTCGATAGAAGCGTGGCGTTTGCGCTTTTCAGTTTCAGCTAGAGTCGTTATTTATTGCTCGCCGAGATCAGCCGCGATGCAGTCGTGAGAGAACGGGTGAAAGGAGCGCTCTCGCGATTCCGCGATGCTGCGCACCGCTACTCTGATTTCCCCGATTGCGATTCTGGGTCTCCAGGAAAAAGGCTGCCGGATTAAAAGATCACTCCTGCAAGACCGCCTGCGACGGAAGTATTTCGCGCTTCGCGGTGTTTAGGAAAAGGAAAGCAGCGAAAGTGCGGTCGAGCGAGGCTTTCGCATGAAAGATACATAAGCTATAAAATGAATAATTAAAAGTTAAAAAAATTAGAATATGCAAATTACCAACGAACGAGTTAAGAATTAGGAATTAAGAATTAGGAACGAGAAGTTTCAGAGTTCGTTGATAAAAATTGATAGTAAATTAGGCTGGTTTCAAGCGGACTTCTAAACGTGATTTTATAATTCAAAGCTCAAGCAATTCAGAATGCACGATTGGAAAGGACGAAAGATATTCTCTCACATCGGCTTTACTAAAGATTGTCTTCACATTGTCCAAGGTTGCCATAGTTAGAGAAACGTCCGGTAAATCCGAGACATCCTGTATAGCAATCGGCGATGTAATGACGCATATTATAACGGCATACGACGCGCTCATAAGAATAGATTTTTAAAAATGTCACATTAAATATGCATTTTTAGGCTCCTATCCCAACGAACACACAAAAGTTAACAAAAAATTGAAATAACTTTATTTTAACTTTTAATATCCATAAACAATTAAATTTTGTAACAAAAAATCATCATTTTGTGACTTTCTCTTGACTTGGTGTGTTCCTTGGAATTTTATAATTTTTAACAACAATAACGATATAATATATTGTCGTTGCACAGTTTTTTTTACCGTATAAAACCTACGCAATGACACTAATGACACCGTTACTGTCGTTAAGAGTTACAGGACAGAAGCATAAAGATGCATCTTTAATGTCTTTTTGACGTCAAAATGACGACAAATAACTTCAACTTGTTAGGTAATAAAGAGTTACGAAATATAGGGACCTTAATGTCATTTTGACATCAAAATAACACGACAAATTTTTCCCAGACAACAAACTAACGCTATTTGTCGTCATCTTGACATCAAAATGACGACAAATAGCGTCAATTTGTTACCTGGGAAAAGTGCGTGCCCCCCCCCCCCGTGTTGCGCTTTTCGAGCCACCTACATCAATCCGATTTGACATCACAGATCTTGGGTGTGCCTACTCTCGAAGGCACCTCTTACCATTGTTTCGGGTTGTTAAAACGATTATCGGCAAGGCGGTGCTTATGCGTTACGTAATGATCTCGTCGAGCGTGCGCGCGAGCGCGCACTTTCCTCGCCGCGATTGTATTAGCGTAGCTATTACGTTAGTAACACAGGATGTTTTCCGAACGAGCTCATGCCTCACAATGCTCAAGCAGATAGCTATCGGGCGAGAAGAAAATTTTTTAACTTACGACACTCGATTGCCTCACGCAGTCGCAAAATTGCTCCGATCTTTTATCTTTTTCACTTGCCGGCATTCAATAGCGGTGAATTAAAATTCGATGGACAATGTCAATGTTTTACGTAAATAAAAGTTTTGTCCATAGAGAAATCAAAGAAATAAAAATATCGGGTGATACTAAAACATAAAAAGTCAAGAAATCAAGAATTCAACAATTATTAAAACTTTTCATTTATTAGAAAAATAAAGGTTTAATTTTAATTAACATTTTATTTAATTTTAAATTAGATTTTAATTTAATTTAATTTACCTTAATACAATTTAATTAATTTTAATTTAATTAAAATTTCTAATGTTAATTAGATGAAACGAACATTTGTTAAAAAGAGAAATTTATAACAATAACAATTAAATAGATGTTAAATCCACACGTCAATGTCACTGTCTATTGAAATCACTTCTTCCGTAGAGAAATGGAGATGTAACTGCGTAAATCCGAGGTCGATCTCTCACGTAGGAGAATTGATAATTAGCAATCCCTGTAAGAGATGAGCATACAAAGATAATCAACAAGACGTTATTTCTAATGAAGCAAAATCCGCCGACATTTTTACATAATCGTTAATTGTTAAGGGAGAGGAAAAGTAACGGTGCTTTGCAAAATAACACGGTAATGTGTCATATTTACGCGGTTGATGTAACACGCAATTTTTATCCTGTCCCAGAAGATGGTTATAAGAGACCGATTGCACGTTCGACTGCAATAATTGCGGAATTATCTGAGAATTATCGCTCGATTCTCTCATAATCATAGAAAATATCAAATAATAAATGTAATTCACAAATTTTTCTGTCTTGTCAAACAATATAAAGTAGAGTAAGATACAGTTATAAATATTTATAACTGTATCTTCGTCGTATTTTGCAACAATATTTTTCTATACTCTCATTTTAAAGTTTTATTCATTTTTATTTTGATAAACGCCCAGACAACACGAATGTTCAAAAACGAGACATAAGGCGTTTTAAAAACGCCTAAAAAGTGTCTTAAAACATTTTTTTTAAAGACATCTTAAAAACATTTAAAAAACATCTTTAAGACGTCTTATGTCTCGATTTTGGACTTTTTGTTGTTTGGACGGTGACGTAATATACTTTCAATTTCATATATATGATGTAAAAAATGTTGCTATTATGATGGCTGTTATGTATATTAAGCACTGGACTCTCTGACGCAAAATGATTAACATAATGATAAAATTTTTTTGTCTTTTATGTTTTTGTTGTCTTATTTACTCTTTCAGATTCCGTGAGATTCGTGTGTCCACTTAGGATGAGATCAGATTGAGCGCAATGATATCGAGATACTTCGTGTTTGTCGCAGCTCTAACGTATGGTGAGTGAATTGATGTCATCGCTGAATTTTATAGAATTTTGAGTAAAATTCTTCCTGTTTCAAGGTTCACCATTTCTTAAATCTTCGGTTAACCGCGTCGCAAGCAAAAAATTATTGATAAAAAAGTATAATGTTTGCTTTCTTATCAATTTTTATTTTAATTCCCTTCAGCCGCGTATACATAAAATAAAATTACATATTTTATATACTATAAAGAGAAATTTTTATAATAAGTTGTTAGGTGAATTACGACGTAGAACAGATTTTTATGAGCTCGTAACTTTAGTTGCAGTGTCCGCCGCGCAAGTTTATAACAGCTACTCAGAGGATGCAGTTGCAGCGATCGAACCAGCAGCTGCAAATAATGATTTCGTCACACAAACTGTCTATGGCTTCCTGGACTTCACCACGACAATTGGCAACACGGTGATGGTCTTCAGTCCTCAAAGCGCTCCTCCAGGTAACATTTGCAAAGTTTTATTCATTAATTACACTCGGATGATTACGTCAGATGTGCAAAAATTGAAATACATTCAATTATTGCAATAATAATTAATAAAATTATAAAAATGGTAAAATTATAAAAAAATTATTTAAAATTATTAAAAATACTACACACATTCATAGATATTCACACATCACCATGTTTTTGTAATTTCTTTTACTATGAGGGTAGATATCACATCTATTTTGTAAAACTGTTGATAAAATCGTAATGTCGAAAATGAATATAGTGTATGTTTGTGCTAGTAAGAGCTGCTAAGATTAGCTCTTATTTTTCAATTTTCCTTGGTTTATTTTATTTTATTATTTTGTTCTGTTATTCCTATATTGTTTTATTACTCTTGCTTAATTTTCGTTTATTTTTGTATCCTGCACATACCTTTTCATCTAAACTCTGTATTTATTCTCGCTATCTTTTACTTTTATAATTATAACTGTAAGGTATCTGTAGCGCTTAAGGGGATACCATCCCAGAGCGCATAATCAATAACTATTTATCTATCTCGACTAACAATCAGTACGAAAAAGAATTTCATCGAGAAGTTCTGAAGAGAGAATTCTCTGAAGAACAAATATCGAGGGCTATCGTAATGTCGGTCAAGCAGAAAATTCACAATTCATAATCATGAGGTATCATGCGATTTTGAATTGTGGATATAATGCCAGAAAGTACTTTCTAACAAGTGTAATCAACATCTTTTATTACGCCGTACTCGTTCATGGACTCTGATCCTTCGATTATGAGTAAGGATGAATCTTTGAAATGCTGAAGATTAATACTGTAATACTGTATATACATAAGATGGGCCTTGGCGAGGAGCATCGGGTACCAATCTCTTTATCGCTGTCCGGGTTTGCGTACAAATCATGCTCATTGTTCACTTGTCATGACTCTCTTGTCATCTTTTCTCCTTGACTTTTCAAACCGCCCACTCAACACAAAGCTGTTTGCTTCTTTTTTACTGAATAAAGATTTTACAGAAAATGATTGTAATAATATAAAACTGTAAATAACAATTGGAATTTGATATCAATTTACAGTATAATTAATAAAATAAAATAATATAATGTATATCTTCAGCTTTAAAGAAATAAAAATATAAAAATGTAATTTAAATGTGATGGAATTAAAATAAGAAATAATATTGGTAACGCGCGTGCACAAAATAAAATTGAAAGTTGAGAAAAAAGATTTTCACATATCTTGAATCCTTTCTCTCCAAAGGATAAGAAATTTGACCGAGACCTTCGGCACGAGTGTTGGCCATCAGGACATGCTTTTTTAATCTCGTTTTCGCGATCATTCGACCTCGCAGAAGTGCGATTTTTATTCTTGTCAGGTATGCAAATGTGTCGTTCATTTTCAGAAGGAGGCGTTGTGAAGAAGACCACGTCCCCCACGCCGACGATTCACACAAAGCCAACGACGGAGCAGCAGCCGAAGAAAAATGTCCCCGACATCCAGCCCAGCAAGACGCACAAGGCCGAGGATCAGGATGGTGAAACGAAGAAGCAGATAAAGGGCACGAAGATCGTCGTGAATTCCGTGGTCGAACAGAACGTGGTGAATCCGTCTGAGAATACCGCATCGAAACTGACGAAGGATCAGGTGAGAACGGAATGACACTGTACAGGATATACATATCTTCTCATCATATATATATATATATTATATACAGGGTGTTTCCAAATTAAATGGCAAAACTTCGGGAGCGTGTAGAGGAGTAAAAAACTAAGAAAAAAAGTCCTATAGACATATGCTCCTTTTTGCTTTGTTTCGCAGGAAATCACGAAAAAAGAAAAAAATATATTTAATTTATTATTTTAATTATTTTATTTATAAACTTTTTAATGAAGATTTTGTTCGAAATGTGCACCTCTTGCAGCAATACAAGCATTGCATCTGTCAAACACGGCTCTTGTAGCAGCCAGGCACTGTTCTTGCGATATTCTGTTCGCTGCAGCTACGATACGATTTCTCAAATGTTGCTCTGATTGAATAGGCGAAGAATAAACTTCTTGCTTCAGAGTACCCCATGCATA
>NW_017255975.1:2673645-2696029 GCF_001594055.1 Mycetomoellerius zeteki
TGTATATATAATATATATAATATATATATAAATTAAACGTTTAATTCTCCGACTGTAAGGTCGACTTTTTTTATAAATGTCCTTAGTCTTTTAATAAGAGAAATATTCTCAGTACAATAGTTTTAATACATTTATACAGTATACAATGATTTTTTAATTTTTAAAATGATTATATATTCAAATTATATACATTACAGTTTAATTTTGTAGCAATTAGATTATTATAATAAATTATGTAAATTATAAGACGTTATGTATTAAAAAGTTGGCCTAATTATTTACATGATTCTCTCAGGAGCCAAATAAACAGACGAAGACACCCACATTATCATCGGTGGTTCAAGTACGTACTAAGGATGAAACTCCAGGCGTGAAGAACAATCTCGCTGAACCGGAATATGATTTTCTCTCGAAGCAGCCGACGGAAGTGATCGACGAGACATACAAGGTATGTAAATGAAAATAAAGCAAGTGCCATGTAAATGCATAATTTATTAGTTTTCTCGTTCTTGGAACTTCAGAATATGTAATTTTACACATTTAATTGTGTACTATATGTTTTAGAGTTATTGTACGTAACAATTACATTTTACACTTTTTTCCTGACCTCCTTTTAATATTTTCTAACTGGATCAACTGAATAATGGATCTGCTTTCTCTACTAGTGAAATAAGTGGAGAAAATGACATATTTAAACGTGTCATACTTCAAAATATGGAACATATATTAAAATAATATTTTCCAAAATATAATATTTTCATCTTTAAATTATCAGTTTATATTTTGACATTTTATTTTTAATGATAGAGTAATATTTTAGGATTATATTGGATTAATGATACTTTTATAAATTCACCAAAACATGTATAATAACTCCCCGAAATTTGCCTTCGCTGACTTTTGGACTAAATGGATACCAGTGAAGTTGATCCTCTTAATTTTTTAAAAAATAAACTTTCTACAGCTTATTCAATTGCTCATGTATACATTTCATATTTTAGTTTGCACACTCCTGGTGAAAAAATTATTAAAAACATTTTTAGGGAGAAACTAATATCACACTCAACTCCCCAACTACGAGTAAATTAGATTTAACTAGTTTCAATCGATAGATTTTTGTTTCGATAGATTTTCGAAATGGACATACATGTGCAAACGATAAGCAATCGAACGTGCTATAGAAAGTTAATTCTTTCAAAAGTTGGGAGACCAACTTCACAAGGGTTAAATCGAGAACTTACTTTTAAAATAAATTGCTAAGACAAATCATACATTTTATAACTCTGTCCAGTCTTATATATTACGTGAAGAGAAAATATCTAAAAAATAATCCAATTTGTTAAAAATGTGGCATTGGTTCTTTCGGAATCCAGTCAACAATTTCGCGCTCGTGAGATCCGCGATTAATTCTTCACTCTCGATCGCAAAGGCAGGAAATTAGATATCCTGTTTATAAAGTGACATTGATCTTCGGCGCGTGAGCAAGAACCGCGAGAAATGAAAATTGAGAATCTGGTTTCATACCCCTAATTACTGCTAACTGAATCGCGTCAATGATCGGATGTCGTCGCTAAAATGATTTCTGCGATTGCATTCTAGTTCGAATACCCGACGAAAAATGGGTCATCTCGCTAGCGGGATGGAGAAGGTTGTAGCGAAACCGATGCTCAGCTTTACTATAAAATTGCGCAACAGGCATCCCGCAAGCAACTTTCTCGATAATTCGCGCGCGAAGCCGCCACGGAATTATTCGGAATAATCGCGTCAGTGTAATTTTCCGCATGCCGTAATCGATTTCCTAGCCGATCCTTTCTAGCTGCCTCCTCCCTCCATTCGTCCCTTAGCTCTGACGATCGGCGTGAAAGTCCGATCTTACGAATACATAAATCAGTTTCACCCGCGAAGCGCGACGAACACGCTTTTCCAACGATATTTTCCAGCATTACTGCATCTCAAATATTTTATTGTATTTAAATCGAGTTATTATTTTATTATCATATTCTTTTATATGTATATCTATATAAAATTATTTAAATATTTGGTTTGAGTTTTATTACTCGGCGTATTCTTTTCTTTCTCTCAAGCCCCTTTCTATATTCCACTAAAAACTAATTTCATATCTTATCTCTATCTTTTTTTTTACATACAGAAATATATATATATATTATTGACATATTAATATTATTTTGTCCATAAAGTTATTATTACAATCTCTCTACTCGATAATATATATATTTAAGTCCACCTTTTAAATGTTATTTAAAATTAAAAAATTTGTACTTTAGGATTAAAATTATTCTATTATTATTATATTATGTAGGATGTTTGAAAAATTTTTAGTGAACAACAAAAGCTCAACTGTTTCTGAGATATAAACATTTTTGTAACTTATTGGTTTTTTTGTGTCGCATGAAATGTTTAACTCAGTGTTAATTATAAACCGCATTTTGAATGTCTTCATTCAATTTCCATACATGCTTCATAACAGAAGATTTCATCGGCAATCAATTATAATGTGTAATCATCAAATAATATGTAGATCCGCAATCGCCAGTTAACGATATGAAGATCGCCAGATTACGATATGAAGTATGTATGAGGATTGAATGAGGATATTCAGAATGCGATTTATAAACACTGAGGTAAACAGCATGCAACATATAGAAGCCAGTAAAGTCATTCATTATGCTAATATACAAAACTGTATATCTTAAAAACGGTTGAGCTTTCAACTTATATATGTTTATTAAAATTTTTTTACTGAGTATAGTGTGTACCATCTACCAAATAAATGTTGAATTCATTATAATTCTGATTTTTGATAGTTGATCAACCTGCGACCATCGTCGAAAGTTCATCACAAGCCGCGTGCCACCCCGCGAAGGGACAAAGAGAACCCAACCGGTCTGGTAACCAAGTTGGGCGGCACTATCGTAAAGGATGGACTCACCACTGTGCATGAGACCAGCGTGATCGGGACTTATATTAATGGAAAATACGCCCAGGTATTGCAGAGCTCATCAAGAATCCTAACAGCACCGGTTGCACCAGCTGACGGTAAGATTCGGCCCTCCAGCACCAATCGCATCCTGAAAACTATTGGTCCTCAACATGGCAAGCTCAAGCCGCAGTTGGAGCCTACTCCGACCCATCAACAACAGGACGAATCTTCGCTGCCCTTGGAGGCTCTCTTCAACGAACCTTCCGGTGTGTACTTCATGATAAATTTTTGTAAATTTTGTGTTGCGTTTAAATTCTTTTTTTTAAATCTAATAGTAAATTTGTTAAATTAAATAATATAATAATTTCTTATAAAAATGTTAGTGTTTCATATACATATAAGAAATATAAAGCTATCTATCTCATAATATTTTTTCTCGTGATGAACAAAAATTTTTTATATATAATCTTTAAAAACAAAAGATTTTTAATATTTTTTTTAACTTTTTACCAGTTCCAAAAATTTTAGTTTATTTCACTTTCAAAATAATGCAATTTATAACGTGTGACAATTATTACAAGCTTAACAACTATATAAAAAGTATTAATTAATGATTTTAATTGTCGCATTGAACGATACTAAATCAGTGCACTAAATAGAAATCAATATAAAACTAAAACTCTTCTCTATATTAATTTTCTCATTCTCTAACAGGCATAAAATTTTTTTAATAATCATTGAGAAATAGATTGATTAATTTTTATTCCATTAGACACTCCAGTACGATCGACGCGAAAGCCTTCGACTCCCAATAATTTATCCAGGCCCAAATTCCGAAATAAGATTGTCGATGAATACGATAACAGCGAACCACAGCAAACGAGGATCGGAAAGAATCGCTCCAACACGACTCGACCAAATTACAAGTAAGTGTTAACGGAATAGCACGATTCGAAAAGCAAATTGATAAATGATTCATCTGCTTTCTTTCTGTTTTATCAATCATTAATTTTATCATGCTGTCCTTTTCTTATAAATTAGAAAACATAATACAATAATTTGACGTGAAGCTATTCTCTTTTATAATTATCTCTCTCTTCTCAGAAATCGTCCCGCAACTACCACTACTGAAACGCCCATCACTCGCCGTCGCAGCGGTTTCCGGCCGAACAGTCAATCCCCTAACTCACCCTCGAAACAGGTGACGAAGTCGAAGAACAGCGATCAGCAGCCGTCAACGACGGTCAGTCTTCTGCCCAAGGTGAAGCTACCGAGAACGCAAGGTCGCTGGTCGTACAAGACCACGCCGAAACCGAGAATCATGATTCGTAAACAGGTGGATGAAGAAGATTTGCGAACGTCGATAACCGAGTCGAGTACAACAGAATTGGTTCCCGGGGCAGTCTTTGACGAGCAAGGCAAGACGTCAGCAACGACGGCGACGATGATCAATGTTGCTCCGATCTCATCCAGCGGCGCCAATGTTGCCCAGAGGAAAGAACTATCCTTGACGGAGGACGAGTTAGATCCCAGTGAAAGCGAAGATGTGACTAGTGTTAGCATGCAACAGGATCAGCAGCATCCTGGAGAACAAATTCTACCAGTAGAAACGCTCAACGTGGAAATCTCCACTGCGGCGGATCTCGACAATGTATACTTCGAGATTGCCACTATCAAATCGCCTTACTCTTTTCAGGTAAATTTTTTATTTTATTTTAATATTTATTTATTTATCTGCCAATTGAAGTGAGTGAAATAGTACTTTGAATATACCCAAGAATCGAATAATAAAATTAATTCAAATTATTGGCTTTAGGTGTATCGCGTTTGTTACTTAATACTAATTCTTTCATCCGCTATGATGTCATAATATATAATCACTAAATTATAGAATTTAAATCTAAATATGAAAATATAAATCTGATAACTAAAAATGTTCTTTCTTCAGGTAGGAACACTCCGAAACACTCGCTACATCACGGTGACCTCCACCATCAAGAAAACATTCGCGACGGCCGAACCGAGCAGCTCCATTTCACCTACCGAACCGCTCACGGAGAACATACTAGCGAATACTGGGGCTGCCTACGAGTCGACCTTGCCACTTGACTCGTCTGTCGCAACGCTACCAGCGATCTCCCTAGATGCCGCCCAAGCGACACCGCCATTAGAAACACTGACAGAGACGTTCTCAACGACTCAAACGTTGCTGAAGACGCATATGTTACCAGTGATCTACGCCGGCAACAGCACCACTCGGTTGACCTTAGTGCAAACGTATAACATCGCCCGAGTGGTGACGGCGACAAAGACGCTGCCGCCGATGGAGATCTATCAGTTTATTCCGAGTAAAACATTGAACGAGTTCAACTCGAAGCTCGACGAAGCTGGCAGCGAACTGCATCTTGAGCTCGACTTTAGTGATGATGATCGCGATGACGAGGATGTTCCAAAGAGAGTGGTAGTGCCCAACAACGATCCTGATGCTGACCTGAACATTTTTAAGTCGGCATCGCCGTCCAAGGTCAAGAGCGATGCCACAACCAGCAGCAATGCAGAGCCTCAGCTGACCCCAGAGCAGGCACAACAATTGGCACTGCTGAAATATTTTGGTCAACCGCAACCCCAGGTCATCACTACATCCAAACCAGTAGTCACCTTGGAGACGCTGTATGAATCGCACGTGATTCCAGTGGTGAATTCGGGGAATACTATCTACTCAACACTGACCAGGCCAGTTGGCACCGTACCAAAGTCAGTATCTCTAACTCCAAATACTTTTAACAAGCAAATTTTCTTTTTTCACATAATTGATATATGTATGTAAAATTGAACGTTATATTCATAAATTAAATAATAATATTTAAAATATTTAGTAAATTATATGCGTTTATCTATTGCAAGAATTTCATATTTTTCTATACTTCACGTTATACAGGATGTCCGGAAAATCGAGGTCAAACTTCGGAAAGTGATTCGGAATCCAAAAAGAAGGGAAAAAACAATTTTTTTTTAATATAAAAGTAATTATAACTCGGAAACGACTTATTTCCGGATCTATGTTTATATAGCTTTTCTTCCTGCTTTTTGAGTCCCGAATAACTTTCCGAAGTATTGACATCGATTTTCCGGACACCCTGTATTTTACGCATTTTTTATGTATTTTCATATATTATTAAATATAATAATAAATTACGATAAAAATATTTTATAATAATATACATAATAATAAAAAACGCAAGAAAGAAAAAGGGCTACGAGCCAAAAGCAATAAAGAAAAAGGGCTACGAGCCAAATATCAATCGTTATAATTTAAAAGTGGAAAATAAACAATTATATCATTACGTTAATATTATAAATTTTAATAGAACAACAAACATTTCGATCGCGATAGGATCATTATCAATGTTTACAAAATTTAGTCAGTATGATAAAACGAATATGATGAAAAATTACATGAAGGATCGAATAGAATGTGAAAAAAAATTATATATAAATTATAAAAATACTTCGCTCTTTCTAATCGTTTGAAACGCTATGGACATAGTTGACGCGTAATTATTAAGCTGATATCAGTATTTGTGTCTTGCGACGAGAGCGAAAAACCAATATTCTTGTCAGTATTATAACAAAATGTTATGACAGTGTTATGACGAAACACTGACAAGAAGTAATATCGGTTTTTCGCTCTCGTCGCATTGTCTCCAATTTCATTATCTCTAACTGAGAATTCGATAACAACTTAAGAAAACATGCATGGATAATCTTTTCGAACATTTCAACTGCCGGCAAAACACAAATACTGATACCAGCTTAATAATCATGCATCAACTATGTCCAGCGTTTCAAACAATTAGAAAGAGCGAAGTATTTTTTTAATTTATATATAATTTTTCTTTATTCTACTCGATCCTTCATGTAATTTTTCATCATATTCGTTTTTTCATACTGACTAAATTTTGTTGACTAAACATTAATGTTCGGATCGCGATCGAAACGTTTGCTGTTCTATTAAAGTTTATAATATTAACGTAATGATATAATTTTTTATTTTCCACTTTTAAATTATAACGATTGACTTATGGCTTGTAGACCTTTTGTCTTTATTGCGTTTATTAAATTTATTAAGCCATATTATTATTATATGTAACAATATATAAAATACATAATGTAAAATATTTGTCATATTTTTTATCTTAATATATTTTCGTTGCAGATATTTTATCTAATATATTTTTTATATAATATATTTTTTATATAATATATTTTTTGCTTCAGAACGTCCTACGAGTATGGCACATCTACCCTAAATCCAGTACTGCAACCACAGGTACAACAGGTACCACAGCTGCCGCTGTTCCCACAGCAACCGCAATTCACGGTGACGAGTGCGCCCATAGTCACTCAGACTCTCGCTACCGTATCTGATTCGCGAGTGCTGAAACTTACCTTCGGCGCCAAAACCGCCTACACCACTCTCTTCTCCACAAGGGTCGTGCCTACTGAACTCACTACCTATATCACCAACACGGTACCGGTGCAGCCAACGATACCAGCATACCCCGGTTATTATCCGGCGCCGGTGCCCTATCCACCCTTTCCTTTCGTCGGTTAGATTTCGATCCAACCTTAAACTCTTTCGAGCCGTTAGCGGTCCATTTCGATTGCAGTCAATCGTCAGGTAGATCTGCTCTCTTCCGAGCTAAATATTAGATTAATTAATTTCCATAATTATGTAAGGGGGAAGACATATCCTAACTCAGGGTACGATTGGATACAGACTTAACCAAGACAAAAGTTATAATAATATTATAAGAACGTCATCATGACCTTATTTGTCGCTTATAAGTTTTATAGGTCATAAATGAAGCGGTGATGACATTTTAGGATGTTATTATGACTTTCTATCTGGGAAACAATTTTATTTATTTAATGGCTTTTTCATGGATTTTTACTGCTAATCCTTTCGATAAAAGTACGATATTTTTCGCACGTCCATTTGCATTGATTGCAAAAATTGGACATTTAATAAATAGTGACAGTATAATCGTGACTTATAATAAATGAATACTATATTTACGTAAAATTTCTGATAAAAAGCATCTCAAATTTAAAAAATTTATTTTTAAAAATAAATATTAGTAAATTTATTCATATCAGATTATAAAAATAAGAATCAATGATGCAAATCTACATTATTTTTTATAGTGACAATTCTCTAATTTCACGTAATTGCAATACTGTAATAAATTGGCCAACGCACGTTATTGCTAACATACAAGAACATACAAGAACCCAATTTCCAAGTTAAGAAAAAATTACAAGTAGCTTCTAAATATTCGATAACAAAACATCGACGATGATTGCAATCGAACGGCATTATTGTAAATAAATTATTGATTATAATATATTGTATATGGTATATTGTATATGTATACTGCGTATTTTTTGTAAATAAATTAAACAAAACCGTGAATTATCGCGTTGCAACAAATCCAGATATTAAATAGAAAAAATTGAAATACTAAGTAATTTGCTAATAAAATATAAATGTAAAATGTAATAAAATTAATAATATAATAATTTTATGAAATAGGATATAATTAATATGATAAATTAAAATAAGAAGTTTGAAACCGTAATATTCACAATTTTATCGTCATTGCACCATTTTGTCAAGTAAGTATAATTTACTAAGCGCTTTAAGGATGACAGGATTAATCTCCTCATTTATTATATGGTTAGACGATATAAAGGGTTTTGTAATCATATACGTTAGTAATATGAAGATCTGTAGCACTTTTGTGCTACAATTATATATTCCTTAAGAGAGTACACCCTATGCCTACGATTCTCTGCATCTATAACAATTAATTTTTAAAATTTTAATTGTCTTAGCAGTTTCAACTTAATCTGACAGAAAAGAAATGAAAGGCAAGAATGATGTCATAAATAACAAAAAGAAATATTTAGACGTTGACCAAAGTTCGATCAGAAAAGTTAAATGCTTACTGACTGCCGTTTCCTTCGGATCAGTTCCTCCCACATGTACGCTCAATTTTCTGAAACTATTTCCGTTCTGTGTGTGCCTTCCAAACCATTCTCTCAGCTTATTGATATTTATGTTCTCTAGTACAAGCGCTTCTTTTTCGCATCTGTTAAACATGTATTGCTGTTTCGTGATCTCACTCCAGTTTCTGTTAACTTCGTCTTTCAGAATCTCGACATCGTCATGTTGCTTTGAAATTCTCAGCCCTTCTTTGACATCATCTAATTTCTTTTCTGTGAACTGTTCCAATATGATTCTAAACGAATTCAGAAATTCCTCGATCCATTAGTCAACGTATTCAGTTGTATATTTATCTGAGTGTAAACAGTAATAGAATATCCTAACATTCCGTTGATGTCTCTAAGGTTGCACGAAACATAACTAAACTATACTTGGATTCGTAGCTTATACATTAATGGTTCTTTCATTATCATCTAAAAGATTATTATTTAACAGATGAATGCGATGTGTAAATAAAATCAATAATGGTAATCGAAAATGGTCACATTCACATTTCATTTACTTTTAAAAATAAATAAATATAAATTTAAGATTCCATTTATATTTAAATGTATAAAACAATGTTATTAAATACTTTCGAGCATCAGCTCGAGTAACACCGATAGTTCAATTGAAGCAATACCGATTTGATAATAATTTGTCTACAGAGTTTACATCAGTTTGGTTAATATTTTTCAACTTGAAATAAGATATGCCTCGGGGTATCTCAATGATTCTAATTGATTGAATGATTTATTATTATCCAGTAACGTACCCATGAAGGGACCACAATTAATTTCTTTGATAAATCCTTGTATAATATTGATCGGAAGTCTTTCGTTACGTTGCCTTGCACAAGGCACTGGATGTACAGATTATTGATGAAAAATTTTGCAAAGTCTCGGAAGCTTTCAACTGTAATAGTACGTACAGCATTGTACTTCTGAACGTATGTGTTACTATATCGATGCTTCAGTATCCATAATTCCACATCCCTGCGAAAAAATAAGCAATATATGTATATGTTATTAATCGTAAATGATATAGAAAATGTAATAAATATCATTCATTTTATAACATTAATTGTTATAATTAATATGCATCATTAATTGTTTTTTCTAGTTATTTAAGAAATCTAAAAAAGCCTTCAAGTATAAGTGGCATATCTTATATATAATATATAATAGTATTTTTCTTTTCTATATATCTATTTATATCTAAATTAATTTATCTAAAATTAATTTCTTCAAACTTATAAATTTCATCATAAATCCTTTCTTGTGATCCCGTCCTTTTTACTACACTGATAAAGGAGAAGATTGTATCTAGAACATCTCTCAGATTCTGTTCTCCTTCATGGGAAAGTTCTACTATAATCTCGAATAAAACATACATAGTTGTATTCGAAACCATTATTGTTATCAGATACCACAGAACAAATCAAGGCACCACATTTTTTTACGTAGATAACCAGTTAAAGATCCATTTCCTTTATGCTCAATAATCGATAAAATATATTTATATGGTTTACTTTTGTACGAATTAATTGAAGGCAAAACCCATGTCACATGTATCTGTGAAAGACAAGTTTTATTTTTAGATGCATTTGTACAATACACATAGCATTTTTTATATTTGTGTGCCTACGTTACATACTTGGCTGATACTTTTGATGGTTTCAACTTGATATAATTTTTGTAAAGCGTTAAAAGAAACACCGTCTTTAAATTCAGTAATCATCGGAATACAGGCAATTCCTTGGTATATCACTAAAGAAGTTTGCGACAAATAGTTTCAATGTATCTAACGATAATCTCGCCTATAAAAAGATGTACGTTTCATGTTGTGTGAATTAATTATATTTAATAAGAAATCAATTGTTCATCGTAATTTTAACATATTATAAATACCTGTATAGCTAGCATCATAGTGTGAGCGCTATAATGGCGCTTTCTGAATTTATGCAGCTCTTCATACAACTTGTCATCATCTATATCATTGTGTAATATTATTAAATTGCCTCGAAGAAACTTATTGAGTGGATGACCAGTTCGAGCAATAAAAGACAATAATTGTTCCATTCTGTTTTTGTCACTACATAGATGAAAAAAAGTTGATAGAGTTAAGAACTATTTCGTCTATTTTAAGGATGTACGATCAATACTTTCCGTGATAGAATTTTTTTAAGATTGTCGTACTTTTGTTCATTTCGACAATTGGATCTTTTTCCGTAAATATCACAGATTCGACTACTCTTATGTATGTACAATATAAGTTTTATGAAAGTGGAAGATTATTAAATCCCCTACAAAATCCTTTTTTATTGATCCTCATACAATCAATATTTGCCAAGTTGCGATTTTAAGAATGTTTTCTTTTATTTTTGAACAAAACTTATTTTTTAATGTTTTATGTAAATATTTCGGACTCGACTACTCCTACGTAAAAAGTATTTATCAAATCGACAGGTTTTGAAATTCCCTACATAGTCTTTTTTTATTGAACCTCGTACAATGAATAATCGTCGAGACAACTAAAATTTCTCAAATTGTAATATATTTTAATGAATCATTTGCTTGTGACTTATGTATATTAAAAATGTACATAAATAGTCTTAAATCTTATGTAATTATCTTAAAAATGTTTTTTTTTAACGTACGATCAATATTTCCCGAGATATGTTGTTTCGAGGATATTATAGGACCTTCAATTTACGTTAAAATATGAGTTTATTTATCAATATAAGTATGTAATCGAATTGGAAGAAATAATATTCCTTTTTCTCAAAGTTTACATATATTCATATATGATCCTACTTGCGTAGAGTTCTCCAAAATTTATTTTTGGAAAAACAGCTTCGTGAAAAATTTCCTTTTTTCAACATTTAAAAAAAAAATGTTCTTCGTTTCTTCTTCATAAATAACTTATTTTTTAAAGATCTTACGTAAAAAACAAAGCATATCAAATTAAAGCTTATAAAATTCATCCATCAATTTTTGTTTAAGATGTACCTAGTGATTTGAAGAAAAAGTTTTTTGTGACAATTTTTTGACTGAAAATTATGATCCACAACTTGTGTAAAAACGGTGTCTTTGGAAATATGTTAGGATAACGCTACTTTCTGCCTTCTTAATAGTTAATATTCCCTTGAATTTGGCATGGAAGCAAGATTGAAAATCAAGATAATTCCCGTTCTCAATCATACTGTTATAAAATTTATGAGAAAATATTGCACTATATAGACCCTACTTTAATTTCATATGACTTGAAACGTTCTTCTCTCTTTCTCGATATAAATTGTAATCCGTATGCGTTCCGACATAAACCGTTCTTCACTCATGCGTAATAGATCGCTTTTCATTCATTTCTTGACATTGACCTTTCTTCATGTTTTTCTAGCTGATCTCACAGCTCTAGCTCAAACATCTCGCTGCCAACTAGCACCTTCTACCTCTCATATAATTTCTATTCATTCCGCGTCGATATAATATCTATTCATTCCGAATGAATAGATAGTTTTAAAATATCTGAATATATTCATAGTCGATATATTTGCTCGATATTGACATGTTTAGTGCAGCCGACGGTATCAGTGTACCCCCGTTACTATCCAGAGCCGATACTCTACTCACCCTTTTTCTTCGTCGGTTAGATTTCGATACGATCCTCGATTCTTTTGAACCCTTAGCGGTCTATTTCGATTGCAGTCAATTAGGTAAACTTTAACTCTTCCGAGCCAAATATTAGATTAATTAATTTCCGTAATTATGTAAGGGGGAAGACACATATCCTAATCCAGGGTACGATTGGATACCCAAGTAGTCCGAAGTCCTAACCCAGACGGAAGTTGTAATACTATTATAAGAACGTTATCATGAACTTATTTGTCACTTATTGGTATAACTCTTACAAGTATAAATAAACACATGTTGACATCCTATGATGTTATTATGATTCTATATTCTATCTGAGAAACAATTTTATCTGTTTAATGCTTTTTTCCTGCTAATCCTTTCGATAATAGTACGTTATGCACGTCCGTTTGCATTGATTGCTATTGTGAAAATTGTACTTTTGATAAGTATATTGACCGTATAATTGTGCCTTGTGATAAACTAATATAACGTTTATTTAAAATTTCTAATAAAGGGCATCTTAAATTTAAGAAATCTGATTTTAAAAATAAATATGAATAAATTTACTCTTTTCAGATTATCAAAAATAAGAATGCCACCCTGGAAATATTATACGTTGTACTTAAACATAATAACATTTCTCTAATTTCACGTAATTGCAATTCCGTAATAAATGCGCCAATGCGCGTTAATGCTAAAAAAATTAACAGGGACGCAATTTCCATGTCAGGAAAAAAATTATAAACGTACATCATCGAAATATTCCATAACAAAACGTTGGCGACGATTACAGCAACCGAACGGCTTCATTGTAAATAAATTACTGATAATAATATATTTTATATCGTATATTGCATATGTGTATATTTTGTAAATAAATTAAATAAAAACGTGAATTATCGTGTTGTAACAAATACAGGTAGTAAATAGAAGAAATTTGAAAACGAACTAAGTAATTTGTTAATAAAACACAAGTGTACAATGTAAAAAAATGAATAATATAATAAGTTCATAAAATCGATTATAATTGATATGATAAATTATTATATAATAACAAAAACAGTGTAATATTCAATTTTATCATTATTGTTCCATTATTGTTTAAGTATCACTTATTAAGCTCTTTAAGGATACTTTATGGATAAACGACGCGACCTTTTTTATAAGCCTCTATGTCAATAATACGATGATCTGTAGCACTCATGTGCTGCATATCATTAAGTATATACTCCCAAAAAAAGTACGCAGCTTCACGATTCTTTGCCTCTATAACAATTAATATTTAAAATTTTAATTGTCTTAGCAATTTCAATTTAATATGATAAGAAAGAAATATTTAGACGTTGACCAAAGTTCGATCAGAAAAGTTAGATGCTTACTGACTGCAGTTTCCTTCGAATCAGTTCCTACCACATGTACGCTCAATTTTCTGAAACTATTTCCGTTCTGTCTGTGCCTTCCAAACCATTCTCTCAGCTTATTGATATTTATGTTCTCTAGTGCAAGCGCTTCTTTTTCACATCTGTCAAACATGTATTGCTGCTTCATGATCTCACTCCAGTTCCTCTTAATTTCGTTTTTCAGACTCTTGGAATCGTTATGTTGCTTTAAAATTCTCAGACCTTCTTTGACATCATCTAATTCCTTTTCTGAGAACTGTTCCAACACGATTTTAAACGAATTCAGAAATTCCTCGATCTGTTGGTCAACGGATTCGGTTGTGAACTTATCTGCCTGAGTGTAAACAGTAATAGAATATCCTAACATTCCGTTGATATCTCTAAAGTTGCACGAAACATAATTAAACTGTTTTTGGGTTCGTAGCTGATTCATTAACGGTTCTTTCATTATCATCTAAAAAATGATTATTTAAAAGATGAATATGATATGCAAATGAAATCGGTATAAGGTACCGATTGAGGGAATGACCTTGACCTTGACATATATTGTCAAGGTCATGAGCTTGACTGACTTGCAACAGGTTTTATTTGTTGCTCGTTATTCGTTAAGAAGTTATTAACAATCAAAGTTAATAATTATTTCCCTCTGCTTTACGTGAACAGTCAGATAAATTTAGACACGGAGGGAAGTACGAGATGGACAAGGAATACAACTTTCCATACAAAGCGATTTTCATACCACCATTCCCCTGCAAGGGGCGCGCGATTTTCCACGCGAAGAAGGAATGGACCTCGCTTCGCGTGGAAAATAGTGCGCACCTTGGCAGGAGGGTGGTGAGGTGGAATCAACGACATATATACATAGACCGAGCATTCCCATGCTTTTCAGTGGTGGGGATTGAAGCCGTAAATTGACAGTTTATGTGGGGTTTTAGCGTGCTATTTCACTCTATCGTACGCCTCTTATCAAAATAGAAAGAGAACCAAAAACGCTACATAAACTGTCAATTTCCGGCTTCGAACTACGGACAGAATGTTTGGTCTATGTATATATATTGTTGGGCGGAACCCCCTTCGCTTGGAAAGCCATTACGTAAACAAGGAAGGGTATAGAATAGTTTTTAATATTATATATAGCAGAAATAAGACGTTACACTTTCAAACTTTTTTTATTAATATCTTTTTAACGAATAACGAGCGACGGCTAAATCTTGTTAGAGATCACTCAGGATCATGACCTTGACGATATGTTACGGTCAAAAATATTATGAATAAGTCCCCTAATACTATTACTATAAAATTAGTCGTGATAATCGAAAATATTATTCACATTTCATTTGCTTGTACATATAAATAAGTACGAGTACATATAAATAACTTGAAGACCCCATGACTTTAAATCTATAAAACAATATTATTAAATACTTACGAGCATCAACTCGATTAACATCGATAATTCATTTGAAGCAATACCGACTTGATAATAATTTGTCACTATCGAGTTTACATCAGTTCGGTTAATATTTTTCAACTTGCAATAAGATGTGCCTCTGGATATCTCAGTGATTCCACTAGGCCATATCGTATTATTCAAGGAACCGCAATTAATATTTTTGATAAATCGTTGTATAATATTGATCGTAAAGTCTTTCGTTATGTTGCCTTGAACAAGGCACTGGATGTACAGATTATCGGTGAAAAACTTTGCAAAGTCTCGGAAGTTTTCAAGTTTAATACTACGTAGAACATTGTACTTCTGAATGTATGTACTGTAGCGGCACTTTAGTATCCATAATATCACATCGCTGCGAAAAAAATAAGCGATATATACGTTATCGATCGGAAATGATAAGAAATGTAATATAAATATAATTCATTTCATAACATTCATTGTTATAATTAGTGTGGATCATTAATTATTTTTTTCTAGTTATTTATAATTGTTAGAATTTTATAATTGTTGCAATTATGCTTGGTAATAAATAATTGATACTCGATGAGTTCCTCAGGTTCTATAAATTTGTTGTAATATGCCATGAATTGTTGAATTTTAATAATTTTAAACAAGTCCTGCGAAACATAGACTAGAGCATTTATACATTCTGCAATATCCATCAATATGTTCTGAAATATAAATAACATATTTATGTATAATGTCCAAATTATATATATATATAGCTCCTCCAACATACGCTTTAAACGTATACTTACTGGCAGTGATTCGCGAAACCAGCTCGTTTGTATTGTAATACCTGTAGCTTCTTCATTGACATCGATGTTATAATCAAACCCATTCATCACAGCTGGATAGAATCCCTCGAGCAATAGAAATTTTATTACATTGCAGTACATTTGCAGTAGAGCTGCACTGAAATGTTATTAATATGAATTTTATTTAATAACAAATAATTTTATAAAAATGATAATATGTGATAATTACAAGTTAGACATTATACAAAGTATATAGGATCAATAGATAGTCGTTTACTACTATAATGTATAAATATTGTTACATGTCCATGCAACTACTTACGTTTTTGGTGTTTGGAGCATCAGAGGAGAAATAAAATTAAAATTTATATGACACATCGGCCAATAAAACTTTGGATGATACCAGATCTGTGACATATGATCATTGTATATTGTTATAGGATATTTCGAAACTTCTGCTGAGACTGGTATTAAAGTGAAATAGTTGGTAGACAATTCATTGCGTAATGGTAAATGAAAATCTGACAATGGCTCGATAGATTTCCAGCGTTCGATCCATTCCTGTCGTAACTCAAAATCTGTATAATTAATTTTCAAACGTGACTCGACTATATTTAATTCTAAATCATTGTTGAAAATCATAATATTCGCCGTCTCTGGCACCATAAGATCCAAACAGTTTTGTATAGCTTCTGGGTTATATTCGAAATAAATATGCTTTCCAGTTATATAATCACGCGACGGATAGAAATGCATATCTTTACATAGATCAAATACATCATCGTGCGTAATAAAAAATCTATAAAAGCCTTCAAATATAAGTTACATATCTTATATATATTATATAATAGTATTTTTCTTTTCTACATATCCATTTATACCTAAATTAATTTACCTAAAATTAATTTCTTCAAACTTATAAATTTCATCATAAATCCTTTCTTGTGGTCCCGCCTTTCTTACTAAATTGATAAAGGAGAAGATTGCATCTAGAATATCTTTCAGATTCTGTTCTCCTTCATGGGAGAGTTCTACTACAATCTCGAATAAAACATACATAGAGTTGTATCCGAAACCATTATCGTTATCACAGATACCACAGAACAAATCAAAGATCCACATTTTTTTACGTAGATAACCAGTTAAAGATCCATTTCCTTTATGCTCAAAAATCCATGAAATATATTTATATAGTTTACTTCTGTACGAATTAATTGAAGGCAAAGCCCATGTTACATGTAACTGTGAAAGAGAAGTTTTATTTTGATATGCATTTGTACAGTAGACACAGCTTTTGTAAACTTGTGTGTCTAAGTTACATACTTGGCTGATACTTTTGATGGTTTTAACTTTATACAGTTTTTGGAAAATGTCAGTATTAAAAGAAACGCCGTCTTTAAATTCAGTAAAGTCATCGGAAGACAGCCAATTACTTGGTATATCACTAAAAAAATTTGTGACTAATAGTTGCAATGTATCTAGCGATAAGCTCGCCTATAAAAAGATGTACGTATCATATTGTGAATTAACTATGTTTAATATGAAATCAATTGTTCATCGTAATTTTAACGTGTTATAGTTACCTGTATAGCTAGCATCATTCTGTGAGCGCTATAATGGCACTTTCTGAATTTGTGCAACTCTTCGTACAACTTGTCATCATCTATATCATTGTGTAATGTTGTTAAATTGCTCCGAAGAAACTTACTGGGTGGATGACCAGTTCGAGCAAGAAAAGATAATAATTGTTCCTTTCTGTTTTTGTCACTAGATGAATCCCACTGAAACTCTATGTGAACATGGAACATTAAAAAACCGAAAATTTTAGCAACAATATTACCATAAGGATTTATATACCCCTTTGTATAACTTCTCGCTCCCGCGTGATGGCATCTCTCTTCATTAAAGGTCCAATGAAAAATTGAACAAAACGATCGAAAGCTGGCAATAAGTGTTTCTCTGAAATATCAAAGTAAAATCTTGTATGCTCGCAATCCGTTGCGCCATCAATAGTACCACCATGGCGACTGATAAATTCATTAAAACCGTTTTCCTGCAAATACAATTATATTTAAACATTTAAATGTACAAAAAGTGCATTTTATAATAAATTCACTTGTCACATTTTAATACTTTTGGATATTTTTCGGATCCCATGAAAACCATGCGCTGAAGCAAATGTGCCAGGCCAGGAACTTCCGGTGGATCGTTAAAACTGCCTACTTGCACACATAAGCCACAAAATGCCTGGGTTCAAAAAATATATATGTATGTACCTATACATGTATCATGCGTTGCATACAGAATGATAAATTGATACATTGAGCACAAACAGTAGTGAGATGTGGTCAGTTCACACGAATTCGTTTCAAAACGAATCAATAAAATAGTTAATCATTTATAAATAATAGAGGAGTTCACGTTTTTCAAACGAGGACTCCTGTGATAATATCAAGCCTTACTGTACGTCCGATGAATATGCTATTAACGCTGTTGCGCCATTTTATCTTTTCATGTTTAATGAACGATAAAGATAGATTGACGCCATTGTACAAGTAGTTCTATTCTGAATGCGCGCAATTTTGAAGAGATAGATTATTCTTTATGATTATATAAGTTCATCTCAGATATTATAATCCCAATGAATTTTTAGTAACAGGTTACGTAAAAAAAATACACAAGACGTATCCTAAAATGCTAACTGAATTGTCTTATTTATACCTTCCGTATATCACTGTTAAGTTGTTTAACTGTAGAACTACCTTCTTCATAATCTTTATAACTCATATCTTCATAATTCAATTTTTCCAATCCAGATATTAACAAAACTGTTAAACCATTTTGTAGTTTAACGACTCTAAATTTGAAAGACAAAAGGAATAACAATAACACGAGAAATTACTGAGGATCATATAAAAAACTTAATTCTTCTTTGTAGAAGGTACATTGTAACATTTCTTTTAAAAAATTATCTTCGCATTAAATAATATGTTTCGTGCATATTTCAATAGAAATCGCGTTTTTTGTCACCCCCGTCTCACCTATGTACATTCTTGTAATACTCGGTCGATACATCAGCAGGCGAGTCCAGATATTCAACAAGAAATTTATTGCCTTCGGTCGTACGCTTCACTTCTGACATTATATGGACGTGCAAGAAACCAGAAGTTTTATAGATACGATCCGAACGGAGAACTCGAAATAAGGGTTGTTATATGTTCCAACTTTCTTTCCAGTAGACTATGTACGGTTTTAATCAGCACTCTAGTCGACACTACTTCATACTATTTGTCTTGCACGAAGATCAATACGAAAGTCAATACCAATGTCTTGTATACATACTTAACATGTACACTGTAGCAGATTGGAAATGGAAATAATAAGCAGAGTCGTAGGTACCCATCAGTATCCGAAAAATCAGAATTTTGCAATCAGTAATGAGTACACGAATCCATTTCTATTTATTTCAATTTCTAAAATTTTGATTATTATATACACTTTGATACATTAATCGGAGATTAATTAAAAATCACTTAAAATCAAAATTCGAACTGTACAATTCATCTACTGTCATATAATATCGCTTCCATGATAAATATACAACAGAAAATTAGATATACTTAGCCCAGAAAAATTATACTTTTTGGAAGCAAAATTGCCATAAAAGATATGTTTGCAAGAATTTGTTCGAAATGAAAAGTATTATATAATATATTAAATGTTCTGATCTCACTAGCGAATTTGGTAAACCTTCCAATTTTAAATATAACTGAGCAAAAATACCATTTCTCAAAAATATCACAGAAATTATTCATTTTATCGAAATAAAAATCATTATAAAAAAAAAATTGATAGAGTTAAGAACTATTTCGTCTATTTTAAGGATGTACGATCAATATATATACTTTCCGTGATAGAATTTTATCATATTTTATATTTTATATTTATCATAAATACTACATAAAATATTTAGAGTTTATGTTTTAGAATTTATGTTTTAATAATATTGCAAATAAAGTTTTATATAAAATATGTATGAAATATCTATATAACATTTCAAAAAATAAATGTTAATAAATATTTATCATAAATATTCTGTGCTATCTGGGTAGATAATATATATACTATTTATATTAGTAAATTATATATACTATTTATATTAGTAAAATAATTATCATTAAATTAATAAAAATTTGGTCAAAATCTTTTTTTAATAACAAAAAATAGGTGAGAGGTCATAACAGATTCACATAATATTAACAATATGTACCACATATATAGAAAAAAAGAGAGGGAAGAAAAGAAAGAATAATAAAGAACAACAAGAATTAACAATAGGTAAAAAATGAGAATAGATGATGCAGTGATATTATAAATAATATTCAGTGAGTACAGAAAGTATTCGTACAGAGAAAATATCTTTTATAAAAACTTTATTTTTAAAAAGTATATATTATCCAACGAGAAATGAGTCATCGAATTGATGTCGAATCAATATACGAAATTTAGTTTCTAAAATCAGGAATACATGCGAAGCTCGTTTGTTTATGTTAGAATAGAATATATTCATTGTACAAAATTGTTAATTAATGTTTATTTTCTATAAATAAGACTTTTTCTATAAAAAATTTTCTTGTACGAATACTTTTGCACTCACTATAGTTATTTACGAGTACAATAATGATTATAGTCACTTGAGGCTTGATTTAACTACGTTTTATTTGTTTATTATTCTTTTATTTTCCATTTATCAATATACTGTCGCAATAATTTTTTACAATGAATATCAAAGATAATATCTCATTTTTAGCAATTATTGTTTATGATTATTGGTATTTATTCAATAACTATTAAATTTATTTATGCATTCTCTTTATTTATTCATGTAAATCTCTTTTAAATATAACTTCTAAAAATATCTATTAAATTATAAATATCTATAAATTATGCAAGGAAATAGAAAAGATGTACAAAATTACAAAAATGTTAATAGGAGAGCAAACTGAATTTGTGCTGCAAATACTCGATTAAAATGAAACGCATGAATGTTTATCGCAAGTCAGTGATAATTAAAATATAATTTAGCTTTTTACAAAGCAGAGACAAAGACATATAGGTAAACAATTTCATATTGAACTTAAATTCAACTTTAGACTCAAGAGAATTCGTTTCTAAAATTTATTTCAATTCATTTCAATTCAATTCTAAAAAAAATCAAGTTCCTATCTTTAGAAATTAAAAGATATGAGCGCAAAAACTACTTTTTCCTGATATATTCTTGATTAATGTCACTCTTAGATTATGCATTCGCAAAATTTCCAATTTAGCAGAATTTATAACTTTCTATATAAAATTATAATTATAATAAACTAATTAAAATTATAAGAAACTAAATATAATTATTTTATTATAATATATCACGTTGCATCGTTGAACAATACTGATGCCTAACGCTTAACGTACGGACTTATGGACTCATCTTCTTTCTTGATCGCTCGCACAAGCGTCAGCGACAGCACCGCTATGATTACCTGCAATTATTATTTAGAAAAATAATTAGACGAAAAGTAACAGGATTATTATCTCCTAAAGAAAAATAACCATGGGACTCTAAAGTTGGCCGCTAATCACGATCGCATTGTTGTCGCTTTATTCCACACGTCACATCATTGGTCCTTTCGCTGATCGCATATCGCACTGGTGTCGTGTGACGCATTTCATGGCGAAAAATAATCGTGACAGAAGAGATCGATCAACTGACGCGTATGTGAGAAGTTAGTGCAGGTTATTATCACTGCAATATTACGTGCTGTGTGGGTATAAGATTTGAATTTGAAAATTGTATATGAAAATTTTATACGCGGTAAGATGATAACAAATAAAAAAAATAATACTTGGCAAACGCGCGCTATGATCTAGTCCTTAAGTAAAATCGCCGTGTAACATCGATTACATTCATATAACTGATGATCACAATTATTCGTAATAATGTAATCGATTAATAAATATTATATGCATATTTGTAAATATCAAAAGGTCAGTAGGGTAAAAGACCATATTATTGCCCAGACAGCACACAATATTTATAAAATATTTACAAAATATTTATTAATATTTATAAGATTTATTTTAAATATTTTGTAAATAT
>NW_017255975.1:2696550-2697549 GCF_001594055.1 Mycetomoellerius zeteki
ACCTAATACTGGCAGCCTTAAAATTTCGTTGTTCGTAATACTAGCAACCAGATGAATGCATTACTGACAGTTTTTCATATTAAATTATTGTACCTGTAAACTTAGGCCCGCGTATTCAGAAACTTATAACGATGTTAACGCGCTAACATACTATACTTACGTCACGCATATTATAGAATTTCAGAGATAAAAACGCGCTTTTATCGATAAAAGTGCGTTCTGAATAGGGCTTTAATTTTATTCCGTTTTTCGAAGATACGTGTAAACGTAAAACGCGTTTATCCGTTTATATTCGCTTTCAAAAAGACGTTTACTTGAAGGTAAACGTTTACACGTTTAATTAGCACGTTTAATTAGCTAATTATACGTGTAAACGTATTTTCGTTTAAACGTATAATAACGAGCCCTAGTTCTGAATACGGGCCTTAGTCTCTTTGTGTTTTAGATAATAAGTAATTAAATAATTTTAACTTTTGAAATATTTTTAAATGCTTTTATTGAAATAATATACATATGTATATATATTAAAATATGTATATTAAAATAATATAATTCATATTAATAAATGTAACATAAAATTAATCATTCGGAAACTACGTTTTTCATAAAATACATTTTTTAAGTAATAACCCAAGCAGCAAAACTAATCGAAAATATATTCATTCGACCTCCATATATATAGGATAGGTCCGAAAGCCTATTGGACCTGACCTAATGAACGTCGAATCAATGTCAATCTGACGTAAGTGGGGAATAAAATGATAGTAATTTGATGGTATTAATTAGGTAATGGAAGGCATTTCGCCCTATAAGTCATAGTCAGATTTGGACAAATGAACCTAGCAGAAGGTCGAATATCGGTAATGTCTTGATAATTTTTATCTAATTCTGACTAACTTGTGCCATCTCGATCTTAGCGATTCAGCTCGTCAAGATATCTAGAGATGGCAGCGCTGCACATTTCCATATTAATATATCTAGACGGATAACCATACCATA
>NW_017255975.1:2697566-2811367 GCF_001594055.1 Mycetomoellerius zeteki
CGCGTGATATGATTCCAACTATCCATAGAAGGTTGGAATAAAATATTAAGAATCCATCTCCGATTTTGAAACGGAATATCGCGTGATATGTGACAGAAATATATGCGAAAGATATGTGACAGAAATAAATGCGAAAGAAGATTTTCTGTACAGATTTTTATTTTATTTCGCTAAAACCAACGCGCCTTCAAAAATAATTTAAACAATAATTAATTAATCGTTAATTATTTGACAACAATATGTTTTGCACTTAGAACAATAAAAATATTTTAATCTCGCATTTAGGTTAAAAGTAGTGTGAAATAGATACTTTTTTAAATTTTTAATCATTCCGAGAGATATAATATGATTTATTTTATAATGCATAATTTTGAAAAGCATTTTGATATATTAGTTCCGTCCGTTTTTTTTGCAAAAAGTATGGTTTTATTTAAAAAACAAAATGAAAAAGTATCTCAATCAAAATATTGTCCATCGTTAGCGATGACTTTTTCCCATCTTTCAGGCAGTAAGCGAATTCCGCGGCGAAAGAATGGCTCATCTTTGGAGGCTATCCACTCAGAGACCCATTTTTCGACATCTTCATAAGAATTGAAGTGTTCCTCTGCAAGTGCGTGTGCCATCGATCGAAACAAGTGATAGTCGGAAGGGGCACAGTCTGGTGAATAAGCCGCATGGGGTAGCACTTCCCAGCAAAGTGCTTCTAACATTTCCTTGACAAGTTTTGTGACGTGAGGCCGAGCG
The DNA here is from genome assembly GCF_001594055.1 of Mycetomoellerius zeteki. Taxonomy (NCBI): domain Eukaryota; kingdom Metazoa; phylum Arthropoda; class Insecta; order Hymenoptera; family Formicidae; genus Mycetomoellerius; species Mycetomoellerius zeteki. Next base: position 2,698,311 of record NW_017255975.1, read on the forward strand.
TTGTCATGAAGCAAAATCACTTTATGCTGTCTCGTTTCATATTCTGGTCGTTTTTCGTGCAATGCTCGGCTCAAACGGATAATTTGTTCTCGGTAAAGATCCCCTGTGACTGTTTGATCAGATTCCGTGCGAGCGTCCTAAGCCTTTAGACTACCGAGACGAATGCACGAAATGCAAGAGATCCGGATTCGACTCCCAGCCGAGGCATTATTTTTCGCAATAAGTTTATTACAGTTTTTAAGTTGGGAAATTTGGGGGGATTATTAATATTTCAGATTTGATTGCGTTGAAAGTCCGACAACCATATCGGCACGCAATTATAATTTCTGAAATTAATTCATTTAAAATGAATTTAGAATAGTTCAACATCTTAACGTTCAGAATGTAAGATATACTTTTTCCATCTCAAAATGCATTTTAATTTTGATTGACAGTAATGTACACACTGTCAGTAATATGGTCTTTTACCCTAGCGCAAAGCGCGCGCCTGTTACGTCTAGTCTATTAAATATAATGAAAGAAACAGAGAGAGAGAGAGAGAGAGAGAGAGAGAGATTACAACTGATAAAATTTGTCGAATTAGAAATGTTTAAAACGTTTACTTCTGAAAGAACAATGAAAAAAAAGAAAAGAAAAGGTTTCGTCTCTTACGTGAAGCATGCACAACGCCATCGCCATACCGGCAAGCCATCCCGATCTCGCCTCCAGAAACCAGGACAATTCGTCTACGCAACCGTAATGGAAAGCATTCCCTGTGACAGTGTCCCGGCATTCGGTGGGCAACGGTTTACGCATCTGTGTATAATCCCTTGGTCCATCAGCTCCGCAGCATCCGACCTAACGCATTCGTCAAAAATAGGTAATCGTAAAACACGTAATCGTAATAAATAAAGATACTCTTTTCTTCCTCTGAAAGAAGAATTCAACGTTCACTTACAGTTTCTTGGATTACTCGTAGAATGAAACTCGCCGTTTCAAGATGAGAATTACTGATAAGACTGTACATGGACCGTTCGATGATAGGCTGAATCTTACTGTCGTACGTTGAATAATCGAGAATGACTGCCGCTCCAGTTAGACAGCAAATAAAGCTGAACGCTTGCAGACCCACATGCTAAAATTAGTTATGAAAGTTTTTTCATACAAATTTCCATTAAATTTTCTACAATGACGAAGAAATTATTTTTAAATAGTTCCCAAAAAGAATTGTTTATAGCGTTGAAAATAAATATTCGAATTAAAAATTAAATGAGGATCAAGAGAGGATATACTTTCAAGAAAATATCCTAAAAACTCTCAATTTCCTTAATATCTTAATTTGTAGGAAACATTTTTTAGGCATATGTCATTAATCAGCATTTGAATTAAATAATCAAAAATTATTAAGAAGGATTAATTTACGACAAAAATGATTTTATTTTATTTTTTTTTTGAGATATATACTAATTTACATCATTTGCAAAAATCAAATTCTTAAGTATCTTGCAAATTAAGTATTTGCAATTGTATCTACAAAGTATCTTTACAAGTGTTTCTGCAAAGTGTATTTGTAATTTTTTCCAAAATGTTCCAAAACCCTGGTGAAAATTTTTCCTATAATTTTATACGAATTGAAACATTTTTCAGAAATATCCGGAAAATTTACATCTTTTCTCAGAATTTTTCATACATGTGAATTCTGAAATATTCTGAGATTTCTCATCTCTTAATTTTTAAAAAATATTTTTTAATTTTTTAGATTTTATAACATTTCTTCAGAAATTATACTTACAAAAAATCTTAGAAATCTTATGATATTTCAAAATTAACACATGGAAAATTCTAAAAAAAGATGTAAATTTTCTGAGAAGTGATCCAATATTCGTATAAAAAATGTGAGAAAGTTATAAAATTATATAGAAATTCTGAAAAATTATATGAAAAATTCTGAAAAAAATTTTCACCGGGGAATGCTAAGCAAATTAATAAGCGTTCTTACAACGTATAAAGTCACGATGTGTTCCATAAGCGCGGCAGCGCAGCCGATGAAAGCGATGGCCATGACAAGCACCGAGGTAGCGATTAACAAGTAAATTCCGATATAGAACTCGTACATGTTCAAAAACTCCACCCATTCCTCGAACATCGGCTCGAACCGCATCCAGATCGACAGTCCGAACATTGCGCATCCCACGATCTTTTGCCAAGTGACAAGAACTTTGTTAATTGTATGATAAATAAGGATGTAGCAATAATAATTCTTTCAATGAAAAATCTCTCGAACTTCTTTTATTAATCGTGATAGTGTAATAGCGAAATAAAATTATATTTTTTAAAGACTATATTAAATTAATTGTAAAATTTATTAATAAAAAAATTATGCTTAAATAAAGATTGTTCCTCTCCTAAAAAAATAACATTGTGTGAATTAAAGTTTTATAAATCGCTTGGCTATTCAATTTTATAAATTGCTCAATCAATCTTCATGAATTCTATTTTTATTTAAAATTATCAATAAAAAATTTATATGTCGAATTTATTTATAATATGTGAAAATAATAATTTAATATAAAATCGTATAGCATTATTTTTTCAATCTCAAACGCCAATTTTTTAATTTGACTTTAATTTCTTCCTGTAACGAGATTAAATGTAACTTAATTTAAAAAACTTTTTATTATTGAAAAATAAAATTAGATAGTTTTAAGAGTTAACAAAATTATTTAATATATTAGTCTGTATTTTGTACATATATCTGAAAGAATGTAATTTATTACGAAGAGAGACAAATTTTCGTTAAAAGAAAACAATCAATCTTCCTACCGAGTAAGAATAGAAAGGGATTTATGTTTTACAAAACAAATTCTCAATTTGGAAAACTATTACATCTATTATTATTACAAAAGCCTTGCTTCCTTTTTTCACAATTATCTTCTAATACAAACTGCTTTCATTCACTCTTTTTCATTCGAATATTTTTTTCAATTAATACCTAAAATATATTATAGTATTATTTCACTGTCACGGTGTAACTTCACAAGTCGACGCAATTATTGCGATAACTCCACGCACACCCACCCATATTACTGCGTTCAAACAAAAAATCGTGAACTTAATGCAGCCGATCCGCTTCTCGAGAGCCGGTCCGGAACTCTTGGTGACCATTTCCTTACGTCCTGCGGAAGATATCCTCCGTCGCGAATTCACGTAAAAAAGGCGGCTATTTCGAGAACGGTGTGAGGCGACAAGAATGTAATTAGTCAATTGAGAACGTCGACAGGTACCAGAGTATCATCACCTAACGTTCCGGCGGTTTATCACTAGCAAATATAAGATAAGTGGATAAGAGCGTCCTAGATAAAGATATAACGCATGAGGTGAATCATTTCATTCGCGGTATGTGTGATAGACGTAAATTATTAATGATTGAATATTATTAATCAGGAAAGTGTTACCATGATGTCCATTTCATTGTTCAATCTTTTAATTTCTTCTAGACATTTAAATTTCCATCAAAAAATGATGTACGTTGTGGATGTAAATGAAATAAAAATTAAACATCACATATTATTAAATTTATGATAAAGAAATTGAACCTTAAACTCTTTGAAAATCTTTATTATAATCAAATCCTCAAAATTACTGATACACAAAGTGTTGTTAATATATAATACTTCGAAATGTATGCAATAAATAAAATATGAATTAATCCCTCTCCTAGATAATTGCTATTAGTAATAAACATCAAACGCAACGTGGAAATTACGTAGTTTGCCATATCAGATATATATTTATTTACAATATTCCTTACAAAATTAACGATTATATAAAATATAAAACATACTGGATTAATTTATGCGTCGTGAAATAAAAAATTAATAGAAATCTTCCTCCGTGGCTTTCGATACCGGAGTTTTATTTTTTATCTGTTCTTGATTATTATACATATTTGCCACGTCTTGAGCAGAAGTGGCCTGTTCGCAGGTCTTATCCTCGCGGATCCTGATAAATCGCGGAAACCTTAAAGATATTCCCTTTTCTGGATCAACCTAAACAGAACAAAGATAAAATATACATATCCGTTTCTATTAATTAAAAAAATATTTATTAAACAAACTAGAAATTCCAAAAAAAAATTAATTGCAGGAATATATTTTTTATTATCTCTATTTTATAATTAACCGATAGAAAAAATACAGTATATTCCGTGTGTGTACCGTATGTAACGCAAACTGTTCACGAATAAAAGATTTCCGGAAACGAAGTAAATTATTACGTCGTACAATATGAATTTGTTTTAGCACAATTATGATGAGTTATATTTTTACGAATACTCGTCTTTCGAAAACTAGGGAACTCACTATTCCGATAGCTGCTCTGTGTACTGGCGAGAGGGAGAGATCGGCACACTTGATCTCCCAAACTTGAACTGGCTCAAACCAGTGATCCGGCTCATGACTGCTATCGAAGCGATAGTACGATTTGGCCTGTGGTACTATAAGATCTTTGAAGAATTTGGTGTGATTTTCGAGGTCATCTTCTTTGAATCCCGTACCGATCTATTTACGAAAAAATAATATATGTATATCGATATAAGTAATATCAAGCAAAAGAAAAAGTATATGTTGATAGTAGAAATTTAAATTATAAGAGAGAATCGCCAAATGTTTTATATATACTTTAAAAAACATCTTAATAAAAGTATTATACATAGAAATATCTATATATGGACAAAAATTTCCAATAATTATACATCCTTGTTTACTTTCACAAAGTCAAAGAAATATTTCAGAGATATACCTTACAGACGCTCTGGTACTCTTCATTTTCCTGATCATAACAAGCTAAGAGGAAACCACCATAAGTGCCAGTCCTCTTTCCCTTGCCGATATAACCACCGATTACAACTACGTCGAGCGTATCGCCGACGCCATCCAAGTAGTCCTTTTTCAGCTTCAGCCAGTTTCTCGATCGCTTCGCGATCTCATAGGTCGCCTCCTTTTCCAACGTCTTTACCATCAAACCCTCGCAATTTCCCTTCACAGATTCGTCCAAAAAAACTTCCACCTCTTCCATCGTCGAGGCATCTAAACTATTAGCGAATTTCCATTCACCTTCCACTTCCTTGAAATGCTGTTTCAACAACTCACGACGTTTCAGGAACGGTTCCTTCACCAATGGTTCATCATTTAGATATAACAGATCAAACATAAACACGCATACTTGTACTTTAATATCCTCCTCATTAGCATCCTAAGAACAAAAATGGGACATTACTATTTTGTATGTGAAATTGTCACTATAAACTTAATAATAATTACAGTCATTTAGTGATAATAAAATTATGTGTAATAATTACAATCAAAATAATTAAAATTACAAAGAATAATAACATGTAATTACTACCTTCCGCTTTCTTGTACTGAGTATTTGGAACGGTAAAATTTGTTTCTTGTCGCTATCCCAACCGACCGCCTCGCAATCGAGTATACAATTCTTCACTTCATCACCGCGACTATTCTTGAATCGCTTAATGATATCTGGATACTTGGTAGTATTGTCCTCCTGATTTCTACTGTATATTTTTATTTGACCATCGTCCGCAACGTGTATCTGTCGAATTGTAATTCTTTAAACGACTTGAATCTAAATTATTAAGTACTCAGCGAATTAATTTTCAAGTATCCTATTTTTCTTCTATATATGTGCAATAGAATATTTTCTATTATACTATAAAATTTTCAAAGTTAAATGTGTGAATAAGAACCTGAGCTCTTTCCCCGTCATACTTCCATTCACAAGTAAATTTCAAACCCTCAAATCGCGTTAGGACTTCTTGAACACCTTTGGTAGGATGCGCCAACATAGGTTTCAAGGGTATTCCAGGAGTAAGTTTGCACTTGCTCGGCAAGGTATTAATTCCGTCTTCCAGTAAAACAGGAATTATACGATTATAATTCGGACATTCACTGCAAAAAGATATAAGATTAGCAAAAAAAAAGAGAAACTTAATTGAATATTTAACATATCTTATTTCTAAATTAAAAAATAAAATTTTTAATAAAATATTTATTTTAATAAAATTATGATACAATTAAATTATTTTAAATATAATTATGTATATTTATGTAAATTTCATTTAATTACATATATTTCTTTCTTTTTAATTAAAGAAAACATTTTATTTCGACAAAACATTTGTTTTAATATTTATATAAATGTTAATAATACTTTCAAAATGATCTTACCAATATGTTGTTTTCAATATAAGTGCTATTTGATCATATTTCTCTTTGAAACGATCACTCGACATCTTTTTGCTTGCGTTCAGAATTTCTGGTGGATACTTTTGTTCTGGCGGTGTCATCGCACAAGCTAAAGCTAATGCCTAAGAAAATCCAGATATTTAATAATATTGATCAAAACTGTGTAATATCGGGAACAACTTACTTGTAAAACAGATTGTTCCGCCAATCCGATACGAAGCTTCCCAGCCACCAATCTAACTAGATATCTTGCTTCTGTATTACGGCATGCTACAAACAGCGTCTGAATTTTATCTAACTTTTTCGATAGAGACTGTAGAAAAAAAATTTTATTTTACGTAAATATATAACAGTTTTCAATTTATTTATTCCTATATAAATATTTCAGTTTCTCATCATTTAATCTTTTTCTGAAACCAAATATGTATCACACAATCTTTATATTTCTCATAATTCTTCTTTAATTCTTTAAAAATCAAAATTAATTTAATTCAAAGAGAGAAAGAGAGAGAGTTTTTCAATACAAATTAATTTTTAATTTATAGTATAAACTCTAAGTCTTTATTTTTTATAACTCAAGCGTCATTACTCTGTATTTTTTTTAAATTTTTACATATTCATATTAATCCTGCTGTAAAAAGATCCTGATTATAACAGTTGCATGAATTACCGCGTGTCCTGTCATCTGAGCAATTTCCATCAATCTAGAGTATACGTTGGGAACCGTCAATGGTGCTGGTTGAAACATGGTTCTCTGATTAGATTTACTATTTTCTGCTACAATTCCCAAATCGCCAACCTCCTGGACATCGACTCTAATTTGTGCCAGTGTCCTACCAGTACATTGCGCTATCGCCTTCATCAAATTCGTATCAGCGATTCCAAACTCAACTCCTAAAATTTAAATAGTTATTTTTAGACAAACATTAAGTATTGTTTTCTTTTAAATTTTGAATATCAATGTCGTTATTAACCTTCGTACGCTGGCGCTAATTGATTAAGGCACAGATAAACGCTCGGCAAAAGATCCTCGGGGGTCAGAACTATGACAGATCGGAAGTAATTTGACAGTATCTCTATTATCTTTAATCTTGCACTAGTTTCTTCGATGATCTCCAAGGTGCGCACGAATGCGCTATATGGAGTTCTGAAAGTGAATTTCAAAGGGAGAAGTTTTTAAATATCGCTAAAATCTTACAAAATTTTCACGGTTTCTTATAATAAAATAAAACCTCCTAAAAAACAAAATTATATTTTAACTCACTTGTCCCCTCGTTTCCAGCACGCATTGTCTATCGGATGATAGACGGATGCGCTGGGATTGTAAGACTGGTTGGCGCTTTTTCCATTGTTCACTTTATCATCTTTTGTGTCGCCCTTTTGCTTAAACACTGCAACACAATTTCAAATAGCTGTTCGAAATAAAATATTTAAAGCTTATACTATTTTTTAAATTTATTTAGATCTGTGTTTTAAAATTCAATCCACAACTTTTTCAAAGTATTCTTAAATTGTTGAATACTTACTAAAAAAGTTGGGCACTTTCTTAGCCTTGTTTTCGGGTGTAGGCTCTTTCTTTGGATTTTCATCCTTAGAGGAAGTCTGTGATTTCTCAGGCGTAGACTCTTTCTTTGGACTTTGATTTTTCTCTTCATTGTCCAAAGCGCTTTCATTTGTGTCATTATTGGAAGCATTTTTATTTATGTTGCTCGACTCGTCTACACTTTCAGTCTTCTTCTCCTCGTTGTCAGTCTCTGATTTTTTTGGACTTTCAGGTAACTATAATTATCATTTGTAAATATAAGAAAAATTCATAGAATACTTAGAAATTTGTAGAATTCGACCGAAATCACATTTTGATCTCCAGCCGAAAACGAATATTCAATTTTTATTTAATTTCAGCCGAAAACAAAACTGAAATTTAAACTTAAATAAGTCTTAAGAAAAGCAATTTTAAAAGAATTTGAACTTACAGGTAGATGAGTCTCATCATCACTGGAATCTACCAACTGAACTATCTTAGACCATTTCTTTTTTACAGTCTTTTTTACTTTTCCTGCCTCATTGGACTTTGATTTCTTCATCGAAAATGTAGATTCTTCTTTTTTATTTTTCTCTTCAGCTGTACCGTTTTCTATATGATTATTCTTTACCTTTTCTTCAGCATCATTTATATTTTCAGCCTCTTCCTTTTTCTTTTTACCAGGCGTATCTTTCAGTTGCCTTTTTTCTGCCTTTTTTGATGCTCCAGGAGAAAGCTTACTGGGCTTAATTTTTGGAGTAGCTCCTTAAAAATAATTACAGAGAGATATATGTATCATAGATGAAATATCTGTAGTTTGACAGGATAGTTACCTAATTTGGTACGAGGCTTAACGCTTGGCGAAGGTGTCTTGGAAACTGTCTTTGACTTTGTACGTTTAATGTTCTTTGAAGGTGGACTACAAAACCGATTTACAAGAAAACAATTAAATGCAAAGAGAGACTTTTAATGATTTGAAATATTAATACTTGAACATATAAATTATGAGGTTTAAGCACCTGGAACTGTTGCTGCTATCTCTTTTCCGTTTGCCATTCTCCGTTGCATTCTGATTCTGCTTGTCTGACAAGTTGTGGCTGTTGGTTGTATGTATCCAATTAAAAACGACAACAAATCGATTGTGAGCTGCGACTGCGAGCTCCAACCGTCGAATCGGCAGAGCCAGCGAGCTCAAGCGCGAGCATGTAGCGAGGATTTTTAGCATAATCGATTACCATAGAGAAAGAGAGACTATTGATAATAAAACATACCTCTCTGAATTATCCTGGCCTGAATTCTCCTTCTTGGATGATGTCTTAGTGAAGAAGGAGCTACAAAGATAAAGCAAATGACATAAACACTTACCTATGTACAAATTATTATTACGCTAATTAATTGAATTGCGTATTTATAATTATAGATTAAGTTATGTCAAATTGTTAAATAATTATTATATCTACTCACTCTATACGACGCTGCGCCATTATTATTACTATGCTTCTACGCCGTACAGGTTTGACAGGTTTCCCGCGTTTATTTCATGTCGTGATGGTGACATAACCTCACTTTCATAGATCAAATACTATACGTAGATAGAAAAGTCTGACTTTGCATCTATGCCAGCGCACTAGCGCCAATTGAGGAAATGGATATCAACTACATATCAATATCCACTGTCGATGTTTCCGCTATTTGATTCGAGTGATACCCATTTTGAAAATTATATTGCATTTCTGCATAAAATATAATAATTTACATCTATGTGTATACAATGTAAACTTACTGTTTTTACTTATGATTTTATTTTACAAAATTAGGATTTTAAAAAAGGAATAAATTAACTGCTGCCATAATTCTAGCAAGTTTTATAAATAATTATTAAACAACTTCGATCCAGTTCTTGCATGAATGTAAGATTTCATCTCGGTTTAACTTGCTGTTTACCTTTTTCTAATTCTTAGAAAAATTCTTACTTCCTAGAATTAAAAAAAGGAATAAATTGAACCTAGATTGAAGTTAATCTTATATTTGTGAAACCGGGCTTTACAGAGATGCGACATAGAAGAATCATATTTTTAAATCAGAGATTGATTTTTAAAGGTTTTGGTTGTATTGAAACATTAAACTATGTTCTTTGTAAATACTTATATTTATTTAACAAATAACAAATATAAATCAAATTATATCAAAGGTTTCACAACTAGCTTTAATCTCACCGATGTTCGAAAAGCGTGTCGCAGTTCCTGTTCTGCCATATTAGCGACTTGACCTACTCTATTATTCTCGCCGCGTATTAATAGACGAGCGATGCGCTTGTTGGGACATTTAATGGATACCAGCGCATTGACACTGTCGTCGGGTGCTGGATCAAAGTGTTCTAACTTCACCAGTAAACTATAAGGAACCTCGTTTGGTAGAATGTCTAGCAGCTTTGCTCTTACTGTCTGCCATATTATATCCTGGCATGTATTATCAGTGTAAACATGTCCTTCATACTCCCAGGCTCGTGGTTTAGCTGAGTCTAATAAGTAAGTCTGCAAAACATAAAAAAATGATGAATGTAAATGTTACAATATTTCAAATATGGAAATTATAATTCCATATTTCTAAGAATTATATATTGTAAAGAATTAGACACAAGTGATAATAAATTATAATTTATTATCACTTGTGTCTAATTCTTTACAGTAATCACAAATTTACCCTCAAGTCATTAACACCGTCCCTAGTCAAAGCAGATATCATAAATACGTCATAGAAATCTGGAGACTTCTTGCTTTTAGTCAAAGTGTATACAAAATCTAACAATATCTCCTTCTTCTTTATTATGTCCACTTTGTTAATGACCAGAATTATAGGAATCTTCTTTCTTATATCTTCTGTCAAAAGTTTTAATATATTTAAATCGATCTTATGTCTAGTATATATATTTCCTGCATCCTGCACAATTCCTATAATATCTGCCATATTCAAAGAGGCTTTTTGATCTTTTTGAAAGCTGTTGGCTAATTTGAACTTTTTACATTCAGTAAGGGAAACCATACCAGGCGTGTCCATAAATATAAGCTGAGTATCACCTTCGCAATAAATTGCACGTGCTTTGGTTTGTGTGGTGTGTACTTTGCAGGATACAGGACATATCTATTTAACAAAATAATATAAAAAGATATATATCCCTTTTAATTACTGATTTAAATAATATACCTTAATTATTTATTTTATATGAAAATATATATGTAAATGAAGATTATTACCGATCGTTTAATAAGTTGATTAACAAGTGTGCTTTTTCCGACATTTGGTGCGCCTAGAAAAGCGATCTTTAAAGACTTTTCATCTTCACGACGTATCAATGTACGATTTTCGTTGGATTGTAAAGCAAATTCTTGCGGATCATTTACCGAAATGCCGTCACTGTTTGAGAAACATCGCCGTAAATAACGCGCACTCGCGCGAATCGCGTACCTCTCGAGCGTAAATAACATTTCGTGTTTAAGACATCAAAGCAATTTTGAGGAATTTTATATGCACGTCGAGTAGATTTCCGAAATTATGCTTCTTTTCACTTTTCTATTTTTTTTTTATTGTTTCATGAACATTACTTTGCAATGTGTATAGGTTATATTTGCATGAGCAATTTCTTCTTTTAGATAGTTAATTTTCAAGTCACAAGATCGTAGTGATTTATTTAACTAAGATTTTATTAATTTTCTAGTATATACTATGATTAATTAATAAATTCGTGAAAATTATACATTCGGCATCACCATCAGCGTGACACATAAAGGTGCCTTTTCATGCTGACGCTCGACGCTCATTTTTAAGATCAAAACAGTCACGTGATCAAAATTAACGCTTGATATTCGTCAATTTCTATCACGTGATTTATATTGATGCCGAAAATGAGCGTCGAGCATCAGCATGAAAAGGTACCTAAGGCCGGAATCAGACTAGGCATTAAAGATTGAGATTGAAGATTGAAAGATTGAAATTTGACCAATCAAAACAATAGGAGCTAAAATTCCTTTGCCCTCATTGGGCTCATTCAGCGGACTCAACAGTTGAGTGAGCGCTCGCTGTTATTGGTGTATTCTTTTAGATCATCCAATCATAATTTTAGATCTAGAAGAATACGTCAATAGCAGCGAACGCTCACTCAACTGTTGAGTCCGCTGAATGCAGCCATTGGTCAAATTTCAATCTTCAATCTTCGATCTCAATCTTCAATGCGTAGTCTGATTCCGGCCTAAAAACGCTCGACTGTGATTGGCTGATTTGTTTACGGCCTAAAGCCGTAATCACACTACAGGCTCCCGACTCTGACTCGACTGCCAACTCTGACTGCTGGCCTATAATGGACCAATAATAATGAGACTGATTTATCGTTATTGTAGTATAATTACAATTTTACGATTACAACTAAAATTTTTGTTCGTTTGATGGCCTTAAAAGAAAAACGTCTGTAAAGAAAAAAGTCCTTTTCAAACTGACGGCTGATCGGACTCATCTTTAGCATCAATAAATGGCGTTAAAACAGATCACGTGATAAAAATTAACGCTTGATACTTTATTTGTCAATTTTACATGTGACTTGTTAAACGTCGAACATAACAAGACAACTTAAGATTGCTTATTTTTCTTTTATAATATAAATATCAAAATATAAAAGTACGGAAAAATACTAAAAATCAGTTTTTATTGTACAAGAAATGCTTTTATTATTTCATATAATTTATAAGTAAAATATTAAATTTATCTGATGATCTATATTATTTTGTTATTTAGAGTAATCTGATTTTAAGATAAATTTTTAGATATTCTAATTTAATAAAACTAATGTTTTTTAAAATTAACTTTTTATGTAACTTGAATTAATTCAATTTTAACATAACTTTAACTGAGTTAAGTTTTTGTTTATTCAACTTTTAACTTAACTATTTTAATTTTATAAACCATTAACTTTTACTTAATTTAGTTTAAAAAAAACTAATCCTATGTATCGTTGATAAGAACCGATTATAAATTGTCAGTCTTTGGGAAAAATATATATATATAAAATAGCTATTTCCAGAGTATCAATCATGAAACTTTTACTCTGATAAAAAGTGAAAAATGAAAAGTTTCTCCATTAACTTCAATGGTAAAAATTTTTACTTTTCACTTTCTATCCTAGAGATAAAGTTACATGATTGATACCCAGATAAGATTAGAGCAAAACGTCGTTTTGATTGGTCACACCAATTGTCACCGTCTCGAATCGGCGGCGATTAGCGCGTCACGCGCCAACTTCACGTCGTATATCGCGCGTCGTCACTAGCGGAGCAATGGCGAACGACGACGACTCGCGCGAAGATATCTGTGATTGTTTGTTATCAACGCGCGTCTATCTGTGTCTATCGCGCGCGTAGCCTGTGATTTTCATCAGTCTTTTTGCTTCTTCTCGCTTGAGACAGCGCGAGGCGAAAGATTGCGCCTCGAAAAGACTGCATTTGTTTGTAGAAGAGAAGGGTGAGGAAAAAAAGAGTGATAGTCGGGGAGCGAGGATAATGCGCGACTTCGACAGGACGAGAGCATAAAAGTGCGGACATAACGTGAGAGTGTTGGATCCTGGTATTTCGTGTCAATTGCATCACGCCGATATTGAATGACAGAGAACGATGCTCGATCCATGAAGATCGACACATTGGTGAACAAACGGAGGACAAGTGAGTGTCGCAGATGCCTCTTTCAGCTGGCTCCTCGAGAAGACTACAAGATGCTACAACGTTCTTCCGCTAACTCTTTACTCTGTTAGTTTGCATTTATGAATTGCCTTGTCCAAGACCTGTCTTAAACGCAGGAGGTAAGCCTGTTGCACACAGGACGCATCAACGCATAATAAATGCTCGTAAGAAAAAGCAGCTTTACGCGTGGCAAGAAACGACGCAATAGCTAATCAGACTCAGATCTAGAAAGAGTATGACGCGTCCTGGGTGCAACAGGCCGTACGGCTGAAAAGGAACCGGACCGAGCGATACCAGTCAGGGTTTGTTCTCTGCGCCTTTTTCCCTGTACTTTCTGCACTTTTCTGACACAGTTCGCTGTAGGATTCCCTTTACTCCGGATCCCTCGCCCTACTGGAACAGCTGGCTCCCTTTAAACTAATATTTTTTTCTCACACTGTACTATTATGTTATATATTTACCGCGTGGCTGTATACATAAAGTGAAAAAAAAACGAGCGAAAGAGCACTCCATGACATTTTATTTTTTCTATATGCTGTTAGAATGAAAGTGGATATTCAGGAGGTTACAGAAGCGGTTTACTGTAATTTTTTCTTTCATTTTCGATAAATTAAATAAGCGTTTCCATCAGTTTTCTTAGCTGTGCTTTTGCATGCTTGTTTATTTTATCTTGAAAAATGAAAAAAATACAATTTTTTAAAATTCGATTTTATTTTCTATTTTTATAATGATTTTTACATAAATATTTGTAATATTCATAATATATTTGGTTCATTTTTTAACACAAAATATGAGCGTTTAAGATGTCTATTTCTTAGAGTCGTTAACTCTATTTTTTTCTATTATGTAGCTGTATTTATATTTTCAACATTTACCATGAGATGCCAATCATTTATTTAACTCATAAGTACATGATGTTTTTTTCAGAACATCATAAAGCATGACAATGCACAGCTTTAAGATACAAGATGAACTTGACCAGTGTCATTGACGACAATAAGTTTATAGCAGACAATGAATAATATACATCAAAAGCTGATAAAACACATCTATCCGAAATACATGATCAATGTAACCTGGGATCGACCCCGTCAAGTTGAAAGAAATGTTCAAGGGGCATCGTGTATAATTCTTACGTCGGCGAGAAATTATTGTGGAGTAAGTAGTGATACTGTTTCTAAAGTTTATTCACATAGGTTGCGTATGAGAAAAGGGTTTATTGATTATTCTAATGGAAAACATTGATCAAGAATTTGCTGACCATTTCGCATAAAAAGAAATAAAGGAAAGTCTCAAAATTTATTTTTATTTGATAGAAAGTTTTCTGATGGTTGATAGAGAATTTATAACCTCTGTGAAGTTGACACCTCATTTTTCAAAAAATTAAATTTTGGGCAGGAACTCCAGAACTCTTCGGGGTGCATTCAGAACTGTATCCAAAATTTCATTTTTTGAGAAATGTGGTGCCATCTTCACAGAGCTGAATTTATAGATTTTTATGATGTCCTTTAAAATATCTTTTAAGTTATTAATTGTTAATATAAAAAGAGAAAAAGGCAGATGAATGGATTATAATTGAAAAGTAGAGATGCACATATTTTTAATTGTCTCGGTAGTCTAAAGGCTTAGGACGCTCGCACGGAATGCAAGAGATCCGGGTTCGACTCCCGGCCGAGGCATTATTTTTCGCAATAAGTTTATTACAGTTTTTAAGTTGGGAAATTTGAGGAGATTATTAATATTTCAGATTTGATTGCGTTGAAAGTCCGACAACCATATCGGCACGCAATTATCATTTCTGAAATTAATTCATTTAAAAATGACTTTAGAATAGTTCAACATCTTAACGTTTAGACCGTTATTGGCGCTTCTTAGTTTAAAGTAATGTATTTAACTTAAGCGGTCTTCCAATCTTATTGTTTTTAATTGTATTTCTGCCGTGTTTCTTTGTGCATCAGTCTATTCCTTTCATAAAGATACACAACAAGGTCATCGAGTATTTGCTGAGACATTCAGGCTATGAGTAGCCAAAAAACTAAAACGCTATCTTCACTAGCTAACGATGGATCTCTGAGTCCGCTGCAATAACTCCCTGATGCACTTCTGGCTCAACAAACCGCCGGGCAGGTTCGGCGGCCGATATCCTGCCACACCTATGCCCAAATCACACAGTAAGTGTATCAAAATATAACGATATGAATCCAGTAATTAGTAAAATACGGACAAAAGGTAGAGGATATGAAAATTATATATTACAGTTCTGCTTGTGTCTTGTGCATATATTAAATTGATCAATATTTTTTATATACCCAAAATTTATAGAATATCTTTATCATTATTATATATTTTTTTTATTGCAAAGTAAATAAAAAAACAGGGGGTGCACCTTGATATCATTATTATATGAAACACTCAGAATAAAATTTAGAAATTATTTCTTCAAATAATTCTGTAAAATTAATTGAAAACATTATGAGGAAAAATTTCAATGTCTATTCTTTTTATTTTCCTTATCTTTATTCTATTTTCTATTGCTTTATTTATCAATTATTTTTGCAGGCCAATGTCGGCGCAGCGGCCAACATAGGCAAATGATGAGTCCTGTGCATCAATTCCAGGGCCTCGCAGGTAATCTCGCAGCCGGAAACGCATCTCCAGCCGGACCTAGTAATGTCAATAACTCCTACCGAAGCTTCGCTCGTTCAACGACGTCTGCGCGAATCCATAACAATGAGAATCATCATCACGGTTCGTCATCGCTCAGCGCCGTCCAACTCGCTCAGCTGAACAACATCCCCAAGTAATTAATGAAAACACAAAAAGGTCTACACTAAGACAAAGGAGACATTCTGAGAGGAACATGCTCTTCCTATATACAGGGTGACTCACTTATACATATCTATCAGCAGAAAGATTACTTATAAATGATTCGCCCTCGGTTTGCAGCTTTGTGAGTTTAGTACGAAGATACGTAGCACTATGGCGGTATTAAATCGTTTTTGGTTTAACGCATTGTTTGCAGCAATGTCACCGACGCTAGCAACAATCAACTAATTCTGTCTAATACGACCGGCATGAATAGTACAGAACGGAATAGAAGCCTACTAACAGGAAGCGTCTTTGAATTACGGCAGGCTGAGTTGGCCGGCTTCCGACTGCGCTGTGGGATTTGGTCTACCTTTGCTCTAGCAACAGTCTTTGTAGCGGCGGCTAAATTCTACTTCGGTTATCGGGTAAGCGTATCTATACTTAAAAAGAATTCTTATTTCAAGATTTTATCTCAAAATTCTGATCGCTGTAGAAACTGCCACTATTTTGCGACCCTTTATTTCTCTGTTGTCTTCTTGCTTTACTTTCTAATCGATTCTTATCTTCGTACTAACAGGGGCCTGGCCTGGAGATACTCGTGTTTTGCGGGCTACTGATATTTCTGTTGTCCGCTTGTTTATACTCGATCTTCTGCAAGTACAATCATGAAAGGAATTACAATTACAATAGTCGGTCAGAGCATAATGCTCGTATACAGGAGGATCATATCGTTGCCCTAACAAACGCGTCCAGCATCGGCGACAGCATTGTCAGTAGAACGACGGCAACAGTGCCGACGACGACGGTGAGGCAGAACCTTCCTCCACCACCTTATCACATCGCTATCCTGATACCGCCGCCATCACAGCCGCCACTTGCACCTTTAGACGAGGCGCCGCCACCCTCTTACGACAAGATCATGCGATGAAATCGCCGACGCGGCGTAAAATCGAACTAAAACGCTTGTCTAAGAATTCTTCCTTCGACATTTTTATGTCCGCTACGTAAAGCAGCACAAATCAATTCTCTAGGTTTAAGCAACATTGACGTCTGTGATAAGAGCGCAATGATGATGACACATCGACAACACATCGGGGGTTTGATTCGGGGAAAGAAAAGATTCACGCGGCGATATTTTTTAGTGGGCATTACTGAGAGAGCCGCGCTCCGCCAATGAATTTCCGTTTGGTCGGATAAAATGTATTATATTCTAATCTTTTTATACTTTACTATATGAAACTGTGTGATATATTTAACTTAGGTTTAGCTGCAACGCAGCGCGTTGCTGGATACTTGGTCGATCCATTCATTTATTCTTCCAGTTAGGACTTTCGCGAGGGGACCGCTCACATTCGAACGCGGTTCTTCGAGGTGTATAATTCCAAGAATTCACTCGATTATGTTCGATTACTTAATTGTCTTCACGATCTTATAGAACGTGTATACAAAGAAATATACAAAGATAACACACACACACACACACACACACGGATGTGTGTACATATATATACACACAGATACATATGAAAGAAAATAAACTTACGAATTTGAGCCTAGGTGTCAAATTTGCAAAACATGTGCATAATCGTCACTCAAGATAAAGTGGTAATAGTAGCCGCGCGCGTTTGGCGTACAATTTCTGTTATCAAATAGGTGTAACATTTTGTCCACCAAACACGCTCGTTACCAAATATCGTATATACGATATACATTGCGTGCTTCACGTGACATAGAAGAAGCACGCGCATATGACGTTTTACGATAGTTTATGAATAATACGGAAATGTTAAGCTACGAGTTTTCGTGCGAAATATAACACGATTTTGTATTTCTTTTTCCATGAATGCAAAGTAAGAGCGAGAGAAAGAGAGAGAAAGAAAGAATGTATGCACAAATGTAAATGACCGTTTATGTCATAACTCTGTATATTTAAGAACAGCTACATATATAATACATGATGTGAGATCCTGTTTGAATGTTCTTCGTAACTATAAGTCGCAAGTGTATTGTAATGTACAAAACTCATCGTCATTTCTAACTGCACTTACAATCTCGTTTTTATTTCAAAGATACAAAAGCAAAACTCTGTTTCTGTATGACGATAAATTATCGATTTATTCAAAAAGTATTGCGAAAAGCGGAACGGAAAATAAAGTGGAATTACAGAATATGAATTTTGCTTTTATACTTTTTCAAGTTTCTTTTCTGCCTGAGTGTATGCATTTATTTTATTTTGAATTATAGAAAGTCTAAGACAGTGCAATCGAAGAAGAGCACAGGGACCTATTTTTCCTACATCATTTCATAATTTAAGAAAATCGCGGTCGATGCGCATGTCGTTTCGTTCGTAAAAAGCATGTTCATTGAGTCCGTTCTTATTTACACTTTTAAAAAATTAATTTCGTAAGACGGAAAAAAGAAAAGCCACGTGATTTGTAGCAAGTGCAATAAAAACGGACCCAGAAGTTCTTATCGTACAGAGTATCGATCATGTAACTTTTTATAGAACGGAAACATGAAAAGTGAAAATTTTTATTTACATATGTACACGGTATGGCAATAAAATTCGATGAATATTCTTATATTCAATTGGGCAAACCAACTGTACACACATTTTCGCGTTACTGCATCATTTCCATAAACTTGTTGTAACATTAAGTGTGTTTCCGATACAGTTTTGCTCAATTTAAAAACAGAACTTGATATTAGCTCTTTGTTCCATTTTCATTAACGAACGTGTGCTCCTTCGTTACTAGCCTACGCTTGAACATAGCCGCGCGTCCGTTAAGGGCAGGTCGCGTGCAACATGCAGAAATGTGTTTCTAGATTCGCTAATCTATAACAAGTACGATGTCGCAACTTTCTGCGTGCGTTTACAAATTGAATATAAGAATATTCACCGAATTTTATTGCCACACCGTGTATATATATATATATACACATACGTATAAACAATTTTCACGTTTTCGCTCTAAAAAAAAGTTACATGATCGATACTCTGATCCAGTACTTTTCGCGAAAGTGTGAAACAGTTGCTACAAGTATAAATAAGCATTCAAGTATTAATTCAGTTTACAGCTATATGCGAAGTACACAACAGTTAGGTGCAAAAGTGGACAAAATCTTTTCGAAAAGCGCAGCTATATATCGCGAAAGATGAATTCTTTGAGTCTGATAATCATTCTACGATATCGCCGGTCTTAATGAAACAATTATCGAATATTTTTTAAAAAAAATTATACGACATACCCAATTGTAATAAGAAGATAGAAACATTAATAATACCAATCGCAAAACTGTAAAATATAAATTATGATTGATGACAGTAAAATTGCATATAAATATAAAAACGCGAAAAAATGTATGAGTAAAGTTTAAAATATAATTTTTTATTTATAGTCGGCTCTTCATATATATAATCGTCTATTAAATTAATTTAATTAGACTTTTCCTTAAGATCGACGATACATACATATATATATATATATCTTTTCCATTTACTGACAGTATATATATATTACTATGATACAAAATAAGATTACGGTCTTCGGGATACAATAATAATAATAATAATAATAATAATAATAAATCACTGATACCGATTGCAAACGACGTTTACGATCTTGTATACAGTACATGTATGTTACATCAAGATGAAAGTACTTTGGAGGCTCTCGCCATGTAAAAAGTAATTAGAAACCGAAACAAAGCGTGTGATTTGATGCGTTTGTCGTGCTGTGTCTCATTATATTCCCATAAACATTGGTCAAAATTAACCGACGTTTAATTGATTCTTACCTCTTTCTTGCTTATTAAAATTTGATTTGACTTGAAAGAATGGCGACAACTGTCAATTTCACTAAATCTTTATAAGCTAAAAAGACGAGGAATCAGTTAAATTTCAGTTAACTGAAGGATTCTAATGATTTAACACATTTTTATAAGATTTCGGAGAAACTCGAAGGTCTCCTTATAATTATGCATGTTGATTTTAATTGATATATTTTATTAATATATTTTGACATTTATTTTAAAACAGAAGAAACTATTAAAGAGTTTTTATGAAAGCGTCACATTGAATCCTTCAATTTTAATTAATATTCAGGAATAATATTACACACACAATAACGAGTTCGATGACTCATCTTCTTGCGCACTGCCAATAAAACAGTATTTCAAGCGAACGATAACGAACCTTTTGACAATTATTATCTAAACCCTCTGGATCTCGAACAGCTTAACGTCTGTATCGTACCATATGGGTGGTTCGACGTTTCTCAAATATATAACACCCCACATATACGTACGAAACCATGCGGTTGTGCCGGCGTTAGCCTGATACCGCCTGATGAGAATAGGATGCGGCACTGGCAATAACCCAACAAGAGTACCGTGTTGCAGAAACTTCAAGATTTCGCTCTCGTCTGTCAGCCCCCTATTAAGATCAATAAAAGAAAACATAAATATGGAAATGATAATAAGTGTTTTATTATTTATACGAGAATTCTCTAACATGATTCTAAGCGTCGGTGGATAACATTCTGAGATGGAAGACCTATGCTTGTTATTTATAAATAAGAACGCTTGCTCACTTGTCGATGCAGATTTTCTCGACCTGTGGAACGAGGACCTGAAGCAGTCGCATAATGGTCTGCAGAGGAAGCTTGCTCTTCCACTGATACACCCACTCGCTGGACGGCACCCACTGATTAACGTTATTGATATTATTGGTACTCGTTTGCTCAGCCACACGAATGCCACCCTTCTGAACAGCGAACGAATTACGATTATCATTATTGATTGGATTTATTAATCAATGTTCATATATCGGTCTTTGTTACTATTGGACGTTAATAGTTTTTTATTTCAGTTAAAAATAAACAATTTCATATCTCTGTTCCTTACCGGCACCACGGAATTCTTGGTCGCATTCATTGATTCTTCTGCGATATCCGTCTTGCTCTCTGATCGATTATTAATTAATTTATTAATGTCAATGCTGACCGCCGGACTCAGTGGATGCGCAGATTCTTTTTCCGTCATGTTCTCAATACCTGTTAGTTTGACAAATTTATATTATTTTTAAATTTGAATTTCTATCCAATAATATTGTTATTCTCAAATTTAGATCCATGAACTTAATTGTTAGTCTATATATAGAAGGAGACTCACCGGGAGTCTCCAACAAGGATGCCTTCAAAGTGCCAGGTTCAGACGTTAGATGTACTCGCAGGCATGTGACGACGCTGCCTCTTACTAAGGGACTTCGCGATCGTGTTGCAATCACTGGGCAGATTCGCGAGAGCGTGGAATACTTGCCGTTTGCGTATTATAGTATAGACTAAGTTGCTGTTTCCATCAAATTGATACTGAAAATCGAAAGTAAACGGTAGGTCTAAATTTATATTATTTATTTATAATATGATATAATAGTATAAAAATTGACCCATATTCCTAAACTATATATATAGCAACATTAATAACTGAACTAAACATTCAAGATAATTTCTATTCCAAAACATTCAAAAATATTTTTCTTCCATCAGTTTCAATAAAACAATCTATTGGAAAATATAAAGGAGTAAATTATAAAATTAATAAAGAAAAGATTAGTTCCTTTTCAAAATTTGCGAACGATAACGCTACATAAATTACACTTTTTTTTACACTTTTAAATATCTTGTATAATTGAGAAAAATAGATTGTATATTTTGTGTGATTGTATAGATGCACATTTAATTGTGCATCTTGCGAGCGAATTACCTGGATAATATTGTTAAAGATCTCGAGTAAAAAGAACACCAAATGGTGATTAGTGGGTGCTGAGAAAAGGAACCATGGCGTACTAAATGCCTCCAACAAATGTAGCAGTTTCGTGCTGGCCACCATAGACAGTGTTTTAAGGTACGGCGACACATTGACTAGAATCGTTAGTAGACAGTCGAATAGCGGTTGCAGTCTCTGATGACCGGTCGTGATGATTTTATGAAATACAGTGACTAAGAGATCAGCATGCGTTCCTGAAATGGAATTATTATCATTCTTAATACAATTTAATAATTAATAATTTTAATAATTGATTTTACAATCTAAAATACAAATCTACAATATATCAAATACTATTACTTTTTTAAATTAATATATTTAAAATAGTGTTCTGACTCTTAAAAACGGCAAATATAATATAATTATCACACCTGTAAAAACGGGAATATCCATAGGCACTGTAGCCGTATAGGGTTTATTCAACCTCACTCCGAAATTGCGTTCTCCGCTCAAGAGAAGTAAAATAAATACACCGATGTGCATTAAACCAACTCGTGCTACAAATATGGAAAAGCTAAATATACACATATAATCTACTTAATTAAAAATATAATTCATTTAATATATTACTCCTCCAATCAAATTCTGAGATATTTTAAATTACGTATTTCTCCTGAAGAAATCATCAATTACCATATGTGTAATTGAATGTTGAATTAAAGCAGTATGATATAAATGAGTAAAAAAAAAGAAATAAAAACTTACATTGGTCAGCACGCGAATCGTTTAAGTGATAAAGAATCGGCACGAGAACCTCAAGGACGTCGGAGCTCTTTAGCACGTAATACAAGAACTTCTTATTGTAATCACACATCTTCCAGAAGAAGACTAGCAGCTCTTGATGAAAATGCACTTTTTTGGTCGAGTTTGGCAGATATGTTTGCATTAATGGATTATTTAACAGTCTAGTGATACCCTTTAGAACAAATTGGAAATCTGTGGAAACAAAAACATACATTTCAGTCTATTTCTATATAATACTTATATTTCCTCATTTTTCTATGTATTTATTTTTTATCTATAAATTGACATTTAATTAACCAAAAATTTATTACATATTAAACTTCAGAATCTAAGAAAAAAATTTTTGATCTTACTCCTTATTTAATTTTAAATATATATTGCTTTAACAAAACTTTAAATCAAAGTCTAATTATACAAAAATATATAAAATTAAATATTAAAAACGTTACCTTCATCGCGATGGATTCGACTCAAATAATTGATGAACAAATTGTCTCCGACTGCTCCCTCTTCCAACGGTATTCCACCAGTAGTGTCATGATCTAAAGTTACGATCAAGATTTGCAACGCGACATCGACCAGCGGCTCTAAGGAATCCGTGAACAGTAAATGATTGTATGGCACTCCATATCCGACGGGATCATATGCGCATACTGTGTTTAAAAGTGATGTAAACATAGGTAAAGCGTGTCTGTGAACAATCGTATGTAATTAGTACGTAATTACAAATTACATAAAAAATATAATGATAGGACATATAAATGTCCTATGTAATTGTCGGATTATTTTAGTGTTCTATTTAAACATATTATACATATAAGATATATACTGTTCCATGATTGAAAAACTTGTATACAAATAATATAAATATAAAAAGTACTAAAATATACATTACATATGGTTATACTGAAATAATTAATTACCTGTTTTCACTGCTAGTCAAATGTTCAATCCATTTGTTCGGCGTGATTGATAGATCCATCGGCGGATTGTACATGGTTTCGCTGAAGCATGTCAACAAGAGCTTCAACAATTCCGTACGGTTGGAATCTAGAATGGGGTACCTAGGTGGCGAATATGCGAAGCCTACTCCCGCTTCCCATATATATTCACAACTGTCTATCGACTGCAACTCATCGGCTTTATCCTGAAAAGACATTACGAGGCATAACACGTTCCGCACTTCTTATCGAAACTCCAATATCTAATGGAGACTCACCGGACCGGATTTCCTGTTTGCAGCTACAGTAAAGTCAGGGCAAAATAATAGATCCTAAAATAGAAATTTCAGACATTACCTTATAAACTATAGATATACATTGTTATAACATATATTCTCATATTGTATATAAAATATTAAACATCGCTAATTAATTATCAAATAATATAATTTTACTAATAATAATAATTAAAATACATACATTTTAGATTTCTCTAAAATTACAGACATTTAATTATAAACATTTAATATGTCATTATCTACTTTAAATATATCTCTTACACAAAGTGCATTCAATAAAGAATGTGCCAATGGTAAGCTCTCCTCGTCATCTTTGCCAGGTAAACTGGACCAAAAGAAGCCTTTCCAATCGGGATCCTCGAATATGTAGGGTAACAAGCGTGTCAGCAAGCGGCAGCAATTCAAAACAATCTGATGCTCCCGTTGAGTCCTGCAGCTGCTATCAACTGCCTTGACTAACTTCTCGACCGCCTTGTAGCATAATGTGGCTAAATTGGAAGGTGCCTCTTCTCTCAACACACGAATCTCCGGGGCCGGAATCAGGGTAAAGATATCCTGAACGTTGGTCACATTCTCAGACCAGAATTGATCCCAGAATATATCGTCCGATGCATCGATCACCTGTCAGTACAATTATAAAAATAAAACTTATGTGCAACATGATATGATAACTTGAACATTCTGATAGATTCATTAATCTTCATCGTTCAATACATAATATATATTTCAGGCTCTTCTAATTTAACCTGATTATGATGAATCCAAATTTTTAATATGGTAAAATTAGAGATTCTATATAATAAAGTATAATGAACAATGAGCAAGAGTAAGAAAGGATACATATCCTGTCTTTTTTTATATGCCATCTCATTCTAACTTATATTATCTTATTCTAACTTACTAAAATTGATAAAAACGATAAGTCAATCAAAAGTTTGTTCCTCTTGTGATCAATTTGTTATAAAGTTTCTAGGTAAATTAAAAGTATTGACATGTGCAGAGAGTAAAAATCTAATCTTTATTATATATATATATATACATAATTTTTACAACAATTTATTATAGCAGTAATTGTTATAACAATTGGACAAATCTTAAAACAGCTTACATTATCATGTTTCAATAATCTCTTTATCAACAATATAAAGTTTTATGGCAACATATGTTAATTCTTTTTTTACTTAACACATTGACATTATGTATATATAAAATAAAAAATGCAGATATTCTGGATTCATCACAGAGACTCAGTGATTGCCAAGATTTCGTCGAGAGAGAAAGAAATCATACTTCTATCGATCTACCACCGATCATATGTTATTCGTCAAGTAAATAAGCGGATGTCTGTACCTGAATTTTCGACGTTAATTGCACCACAGCCTTCCGAAAGTTCAGTTTTGTATCAGCATTGCCCATTGCGTTCTTCGTCGTCACCAGTAACAATTAAAGATTCGTCGCAGCTAAAAGGGAGTGAAAACGCGTCGCTGCTCTTTAAACGAACACCATCATCGCCATGTTTGTGACAACGAGCAGGATGACAGCTAATCAGAGCTGCCAACCATGTTACTTTTCGCGCGAAAAAGATGAATGGAAAAACAGGGTACTCGATCCCCATTATCGGGAACGTTGGAAGTACTTGGAAATCCTGAGAGGAAAGGAATAAATTTTACATCTTTTTGAATTATCTGCAGAGGCTTAACTTTATTAAACTAAACACAATCTATTTTGATATAAAGAAACTGAAACATTTATCTTACATAATATATATATATATACATACATATATATAATTTATTTTGTTTTCGAATAACGTTTGTTTTAAAAAAATATATATATAGACAATCTTTATAAAAGTTAATCATTTCTTTATAATTTCTGTTTCGCTTTCGAATAAAATGTTTGTGCAACTCTCTTCATTTAGGAATTACGTTTATCCTGTTCTTGTTGACAAATTACTGTTTCCCTGTGCTTTTTGTTCCACTCTTCCATCTTATTAATAGAGATCCATATATCATTTGCGAGTAACTCCGGCTCTTCAAATGCCGCAAAATGACCTCCTTGAGGCATTTTGGTAACTCGTAAAAGATTCACGAATCGTGTTCTCAGTTCGTTTGGACTTTGAGTCATGATTTCGTGAGGGAACTGTACACAAGCACTAGGAACCTTTATCGGTGTTCTATAAAAAAAGACGTTTAATATTTAACATTTAAGCGTTGCAATAATAACAACTGCAATAACAATTACGTACGATTCCAAGATCCTCACCAAGGATCTATTCGACTCGGTATAGTATTCAGCGTATATTCTCATGGCTGTAGTAATGCTATTCGACACCCAATAGATCATCAGATTATCGATTAACTCGTCATATGTATATTTGTCTAGAAATCCACCGTCTTCTCTATATTTGTAAGACGGATTTGTGCCGGTTGAAAATTTTTCAATGATATACGCCGCCAAACCAGCAGGCGAGTCGTTTAGACCAACTCCTAAAACATACGACGCTTTGAAAGATACTGGATTTTTATTCGTTAAATATGTGCAAAATCTTCTTACACATTCACTTAATAGAATATAAATGTACTCCAAAACTCTTTTTTTTTATAGCTGTATAATATAAATACATTGCATACCAACAGTATCTGGCTTCGTAGCTTGAATATGATAATATCCAGTCTCTCCCAGTGACAAACCAGTTCTTTTTTTAGTTTTTCCCCAAGGCAAAAACGATTCTTTAAAAGAAGTCAATGCTTTTTTCAGTAGGATCCATTTATTGAGCACTATGCACAAATTGGAATGCAAACCCAAGACGCTGCAATTTGCATAACACATACATCACTATTAATCAAGTTTAGTAACATCGTTAGTAGTTATTATATAACTACTGATGTAAATTGTTATATAACGCTAGTCCAATCCAATTTTATAATGCTAGTTATCATAAAACCAGGTTTAACATACACAACGCACTTTATCAAAATAAATGTCTTCAAAATTTCTGGAAACTTCAGACAATAGGACGTACTCTAAACGTTCTTAAGACATCCTTTGAACGTTTTTAGAACGTCCATGAAGGTCTATGTTATATAAAAAAATTAGCGTTTATATATTTTACAGCAGTAATCGACAACTATGTTATTAAACCTGATTATAACATGCAAACATAATCATTATTAAATACATCTTTAATGTTAGACATCATATCAGATTTAATTGATAATTTTAAGCAATAAACTTACTGTTGCGGATATAAACATGACATAGTGTGAATGACGGAGGAACCCCAATCGCCACCTTGAACATAATACTTATCGTGTCCGAGTCTCAACATGAGATTCTTGAGAACCACACTCATTTGAATGCTCGAAAGTTCAGGTATCGTAGCTGTGCTGGAGAAACCAAATCCAGGTAGCGAAGGCGCTATCACTTCAAATACAAAATCGTGCTCGGGTTTTGGTGAGGTCAGTAATGGAATAATTTTATAAAACTCCATTATGGAGCCGGGCCATCCATGCACAATTAGCAATGGCAAAACACGTTTTCCTTCTGTATTATTTGGTTTTGCATGGATAAAGTGAATGTCTAATCCTGTGTTAAATACAAAATATGTACATGTTAATCTGTAACTCAATGTACATATAACATTGAAAAATAATATAAGAATATATGTAATTAACTTCGATACTGAAATCATCTTATCGATTTCTGTAAATATGTAAAATTGAATTCTCAGATCGGAAATAGTTCGAATACTTATTTACTAGATTCCGTTTTGATTTTATTTGACTTAAATCGATATATGAAATTGTGTATAAAATGTACAATAGTATTGAAATAAAATAAAACACATAAAATTACAACAGAATGTATAATTATATCTTAAAATCTTATTATAAGTAAAATTATAGAATTTATATTAATATAAATAGAATTATATAAATCCTGTTAAAAATAAAATCTTTATATAATAGTAAGGATTCTGCAATCCTTCATAATAGCCTGCAAAGCTTAAAATATTTAATGAGTATCAATCATGTAACTTTTCTTTAGAGCAAAAACGTGAAAATTTTTATGTCTAATGTGTGTACATATAATATACATATACATACAAAACATTTTCACTTTTTACATTTTCATTCTAGGAAAAAAATTACACGATTGATCCTCTGACGTCAGATTACAAAAATATTCAGTATCCAAAAGAATACTTGCTATATGTATATACTTTTCTATTGTTGATCATATTCTCGTACCTTGAATATTCGTTTTAAAATGCGAATACTGATTTATGTACTTCTCGCGTTCGTCAAAACTATATTCGTTCGTCCAGTAGTCTAAAAGTTTGCGCAGGGCGTCGGTATTAGTGCCATAATTCCAGGCAACGTCTTTCAACGGTGGTGTCAAAGGTCTGGTATGCTTTAATCGGTACTTCAAATCGTTTACCATCTACAAACAATAATAATTGTTTATTATCTGTAACAATTAATTGTCTCTAATTGAACTGTTACTTTAATTTATAAAATAACTTTGCCATCCTACGAATACCTCTTCGGAAAAAGAAACTTTGTATGGTCTGACATCATTGTTGACAGAGTTCTCAGTGCCGGGCGTCCACCAGGTTTCCGGCAATTTCGGTAACTTCGTCCTACGGGACGAGAAGTATCTTCTCGTTAGAACGAACAGCATCGCCGAACAACCGAAAATAATTACGCCAAGCGGTAGATGATCCATTTAACTGGGTAAATGAAAATAAATCGTTCAGATAACACGCATTCGCTATTCGACGAGTGTAACTGATTACAGCATGACACTACACTATCGTATCGCAATCGCAGGAATGTGCTGAATAAACAACGCAGTGATGTGTTCATGTTAAAGCGGGCGCCACATCTCGAAATTATGCGAACATTAACAGTTTAAGGCATTCGAGGTGAATAATCGAGACATCTTTCAAAGAGTCTGTTGCAAGTGTTTTTGGATTCAGATTCAGAATACCAGTGGAAATATGACAGAGAATGTTCCCCCCCCTTCCATTTCATGCATGATATGTGCATGCTATATCATTTTATCCTTGTTATTCACTAAATACCCTTGCTGTACCATCTATAATTTGGTGCCTCATCCATACCAACCAGGGTCACTAGAATCTCTTCGTTTTTTCACCTCTTCAAAATAATTAAAAAAATCTCTAAAAATTCATCAACATACTTTCAACTTTCTAGAATAAATATTAACTCTTCATTTTGGAAAATAATAAAATGTAGTATAATTTATAATTACCGAAAGATTCGTAAGTTGGAAAAAAATGGCCTTTGATTTAAAAAATTATAACTTTTCATAATAAATATAAAAAAATCACTCCAGGATTTTGTAGTTTAGATATGAAGTTATGAAAAAAAAATACTAGAACTTCGAATTCTACAAAAAGTTGAATTATTTGAACACATGAATATGAGTAATTTTCAGTAAGGGACATATAGAAAAAAATCGAGTTAAAATACGCATTTTTTTATTTTGTTGTGTAATATAATGTCTTTTTTAATGAAAAGAAATATAAAATAAAAATACATATTCAAATAAATATGTATAAAAGAAAAGTTTTACGTTTTGCAATCATAGTCGTCATCATAATCAAGTCCATCCTCTTCGCTTTCGATTTCGCTTTCCGATAATATAAAGTCCTCATCGCTGTCTGTCTCTTCTCCAAAAATATCAATTTCGCTGTCTCGTAAAATAATGTCGCTCGCCTCTTCAACTTTATCCATTTTGTAAAAAGTAAATAATTCTTTTAGAAAAATATTTTTTTAATGAAAACAAACATTCAGACATTAATTTAGAATGAAAATAGAACACTTATAATGATTTTGACACAATTTTTATTTTCACAAAAAAGCTAACATCGTATACTCACCAGGGTCACTAGTGTCTCTCACGTCGATTTGAATCGCGCGCCAATCACAGGTAGATTGACGGCCGGGGTCGCGCCGCCGCGCACAGGTCCCCCCCCCATCCCAAACTTTTTTTACGCGGCAATAACAAGCGCCGGATTGACCGAGCTTGCGAGAAACTTGCACGAACAGGAATCGCTCAGTCACTAGTTACCCATATTAGTACGGTAAGGGTTAAAGGATAATAAAAAATGGTACATCATGCGCATCATGAATAAAACAGAATGCACTTAGGATTATCTATCAAAGTCCCCGGAATTTAGCTGCAATCTTATTTTGAAGCGCCTTATGTCCACAAAACGTGGACATTGAACTACGTAGCCATTGGCTACGTTTACACCGTACGTTTAGTCCGCGGCCTACATCCCAAATTCGACCTTATTTAGGTCACATTATTTAGGCCGTACACTGTAAACACTAGCTACATTTACACCGTGCATTTAGGCCGCGGCCTATACAACAGATGTCCTTGTTTATCTTGTAGGTTAAACGAAGACACTTATCGTATAAGTCGCGGAATAAGCGCACGGTGTAAACGTAGCCACTCTGATACCTGACCCGACCTGTTGCCGGGCCGAATTTTTTAGCGCCCTCACCTCAAATAGGTTGTCTGTTTTCTCGGTGTAAACGCGCGACTGATCCGACCTAAAAACTTTTTCATTTGCTCGGTAGGACACTGTTGTTTTGTTGAATTAGTTAGGTTAAACCGGTTTGTTATTTACTTCTAGACAAATGTGAAAAGATTAATTAATATTGATTTGTGCAAAGAACATAATTAAAAAAAAAATTTTCATCCATATGCTTTTTTCAACGTGTATCATATTAAAATATATTTCCAAAATGATAGGCATAGGAAACATCCTCACATATTCCATTAACATTACTTTCTGCCTCCTGCACAATTGTCGAATCCAAGTTTTTCACATAATTTTCAAAGAAAGAATATTTCTTCTTTTTTTAGATAAAATAAATTTTCGAAAAATTATAATGTACTTTTTGAAACAGTGATTTTGTGACATTTCGAATGTCATTGACAAACACCGTTATTTAACCTCAACTAATGCACTCGCACAGCATAAATTCCACCTGACAAACACGTATTAATGTGTATACTTTAATCCTGGAAAAGGATTTGAGAGAGAGAGAGAGAGAGAGAGAGAGAAGAATCTGTGAAAGAGAAAAAAGTATTTGTTATACAAAAATTACGATTTAGTTGATAATACAGACGGCTTTAGGATCCCCTTAAGAATCAATAAAAACTCAAAATGATTTTATTTCGATTTTTAACGTCAATAGTCAAAATTTGTAATAAAAAGTCATTCTTACTTTCACGATGTTAAAATAAAGTTTTTAACTTTCTCTTGATTTGGTGTGTTCCTTGGGATGTTATTTCTTTTGTGCATTTTTGTCGTGTTTGTCGTACGACAAATGTGTATAAAACAGAGGTCCTCTCAGATCTCTCTATCCCATAGTCAATCAACAAGCTCGAAAAATTTGTCGTACGACAAAAACGCACAAATGAAATAGCACCACTTGAGCTGTGTATTTGAAAAATATCCGAGTTAAATTCAAGGCCAAGGCAACCTATAAGAGCGAGGACGACCTGGACGACTTACCTGTTTTCAGTTTCGTACTTTTTTCTTTTCGTTATCGTAAAGTCTCCCTGGTCGAATTTATTCTTTCACTTATCTCTCGCTCGATCGATTCATTTGTTCCGTTCGAAGGACACTCGTGAAATCAGGTGAAATGATTGAAAATTCTTCGAAAGCAGGAAATCCTTCCGCGATAAGACACTCGACTGTCATGATGTGCGACGCACATGCGCAAATGGCGAATAGTGCCGTTAATTGGTGTGCGTCATGCGTGTAGTGTGGTCGGAATGCAAAAAAGACCAGCAAAACTGCAAAGCGACTTGTTGACCGTAATTGACAACGACTACGTTTACACGGCTCGATTTACGCCGAAGTTATAATATCGATGTTATGGAACTAATCATAGTTATTCTACTGAAGAATAGAATTATTTAGTAAAACTAAATAATACTCGATTTTTATTTAAAACTATTAATGAAACCGATTTTAATGTTATCGTCTGGATTTTGTTAAAATAAACAAATAAAATGTGATATTTAATTTACGTTGCTTATTACTTCTACTTTTCCTGTTTTCCCCCATTTTTCCTTTTTTTTTGTTGAAAGTACCTAAAAAATATCTAAATTTTCAGATACTTTTTACTTATATCTGTATCTATACCTAGGCAATTGTAAAAAGTATATCTATACTTATATCTAAATACTTTTCCCACACAATACCTATATCTATATCTAGATATCTTTCAAACGGTATCTGTTCCAACACTGTAAATAGATTAAGAAATTGTCTGTCATAAGAACATTTAGATTATTATGCGTTTCTTTTGATGTTAATAGAAAAGGATATTCTTTTCACATTAGACAATGATAATATTATTGACAATCTTGCTCAGAAAAGTTCTTATCTTAGTAAATTATTATTATAATCATAAAATAAAAAATTATTGTAATTACAGCTATTATAACTAAATAAAAAGCTATAATTCTTACAATCCTTTGCCTATAATATTATAAGTAATATTTCGTTTTGTTTCTGGTTGTGTGTGTGCGTGCGTGAGTGTGTGTGTGTGTGTGTCTCTGTGCGTTTGACTATGTGTGGGCCGGTGTGATACAAAACTCGGAAAAAATTTCCCAATCGACCCTGGCAACGTATTAATTTCGCCGATTTCGAGATGGAAATTTCGTTATCAAAGATGCAAGTCATTGTGATCGGCCTATTGTGGAAAATATCAATGAAATCTTCCAAAAAGTTGAAGAAAATCGTCATGTGAGCAGCCATAACATAGCTAAGGAGCTAAACATTCATCATAAAACCGTTTTGACGCATTTGCATAATGCTGGATAACAAAGAAGCACGATGTTTGGGTGCCACATGATTTGACGGTAAAAAATTTAATGGATCGAATTTCCATTTGCAATTCGCTGCTGAAACGAAACGAAATTGAGCCTTTTCTGAAAAGATTGATAACTGGTGATGAAATATGGATATAATAATGTTCGAAAAAGGTCGTGGTCGAAACGAGATGAGACACCACAAACAATCGCAAAGCCCTGCAGATTGATGCTGTGTGTCTGATGGGACTGGAAAGGAATCGTTCATGATGAACTGCTGTCGCCAGGCAAAACGATTGATTCTGATCTCTCTACTGTCAACAAGGCTGCGTTCGGAAACATCACTTGAGTGCCCTCGCGTGTCGTTTCATCCTTGTTATTCACTCAATGTTAAGTAAGAATAAAACGATACACGGGGGCACCCGGGTGATGTTTCCGAACGCAGCCAACTGTCAAGAAAAACGGTCAGAATTGATCAATACAAAAGGCGTTGTCTTCCATCATGACAACGATAAGCCATACACATCTTTGATGACTCGACAAAAATTGAAAGAACTTAGCTGGGAAGTTTTGATGCATCCACTGTATAGTCCTGATCTTGCACCGTCTGATTACCATTTGTTTCGGCTTTTGCGCTCTTTTTTTAAAAAGGAAACTTGACTTCAAAAGAGGCCTGCGAAAGTCATTTATCTCTGTTTTTTACCGAGAAATTATCACAGAAGTTCTACTCCGATGAAATAATGGCTCTACCCGAAAAATGACAAAAGATCATTGATCAAAACGGCACATATTTGGTTTAATAAAAGGTTCGTAAACAATTTAAAAAATATGTTTCAATTATGCTCCAACTTGTAAAGACTTTTTCCCTAACGCAATATTATCTTCCTTCACAGAGGAAGAAAAGCAATGTTATGAAGGAATATTGAGAGCCTAGCAAACTTTAACAGAAAATTCATAATCTGTATTTTGATGACATGGACAACGTGGATGACTCAATTTGCATATCCGGTTTGAGGAATCCGTTGAATTGAATTATAGGATAATGAGAATTTCCACATGTTTCGATGAAAATGGAGAATCCACGAATGAAGAAGTAAATATTTAGATAATTTTTTATGTTGAGAAATAGACATTGATCGCATTCAACAGAATGTTCATTTTTTTAACTTGAAGTTTTCTTCATTGAAACAGAAGTGTCCTTTATATCTAAAAGTATCCAATCAACACACGCGAAAAAGACTTAATTCCAACAGTTGCAAAATAAACATTCTGCTGAACGCGACAAATGGTAACAGTTTTTAAACACGAGTTTCCAAGGGACAGTTCTTTGTATTACGTCGATTGATATTAACCAATAGGATATACACGAAACGGACCAATAAGCGTCTAATATTATGTCTTCTGCTTGCCGAGCCGGCTTATTGTCGTTATAGACACGTGTCGCGTTTAAGCTGAGAACGTGAGTGCAAACGTATACCATTGTGGTGAGACAAATAACTGTATTAACATTAAGCTAAGTTTGTTACATTAAGCTGTCGTACTGAGCTTTCCTTTAGGGAGTATCTTGTTCCTGCGAGAGTCTCGATTTGTTATAATTTTTATGTATTATGTATATTGTGACGTAATGTTTCTCATAACTCATAACATATGATGTTTTTTTTATTATTATGTATTAGCAGTTTGGCGAAACAACAATTGAGTGACAGAATCGGTTATTCTTGAAAAGTAACATTATCGTCTCCTAATTAATATCATATTAATCGGTAATTATTTATATAATAAATATTAATAAGACTTAATTCCTTAATTATTTGTCGTCAATTTATATTTGCGAAAAATTCCGACGAGATATAGCCTACAGATATCGCCTATAGATTTATCTTGCGCAATATTCAAAATTTTTTGTTGCTTTGTCAGATAGATGTACAAACATTCAGATTACTTTTCAAACAACCGAGACAATTGTTTATTATTTATTAATTGCATATTTTAAACATTGAAGATAGATAAACCACGTTGTTTTAGAGCACTGAGAAATATGGATATTGTAGCTTCATTTTATTATATATTTAAATTGTACAGTATTTAAAGTAAAATAAGTATTTACAAGAAACTACTAGCTAATTTTTAAAATACTGTTATTTTTTTATTTACGATGATATATGCTTTAGCTGAGAATTTTTTTATGTGCCAAACGAATAAAAAATGTTTTAAAAGTTTTTAAAGTTCGAGAGTCCTTTTTAATTATTATCGTTATTAATGCTAAACGAACATTAATCCGAACAAAATTACATTCCTCATTTGGTTTCGTCATTAAAATCGTCTTTCTTATTCTGTAACAAACATTTACCTATCTAAAGATCTTATTCTGTAACTCTCAACAACTGTAACGATATCATTACATTATCTTTATGTAGTACTTTTATCATGTACAAAACCTGCGCAATGGAATATCGTTACAGTCGTTAAGAGTTAGGCCCTTGATCTGACCTTATGTGTCTTTCCAACTATTTAGTTGGACGTGACGAATTCGTCAGATATAGTCGATATTATCTTGATAGACAAACATTGTTACAATCTATATGATTTTAAATTACTACGTCGTTAATTTTAGACGATTGATGTTTTGATGACGTTTTAATTACTATTTCGATGATAAATCGATAACAAATTTTGATGACAAATTGGATCTTAAAAAAGAGTAATCTTGTCTAGCTAAATTTTTTGGAGAAGAGAACTAAACACAATACTTTCACGATGAACATTAAACGACAGATACGGAATATTATATTTGAAAATTTAAACTCTGGTAAGATAACGAGTTACATCTTAAATAATTACTCAATTTATTTATTGCTTAATCTCTTAATATATTTATAAATGAACACGTTTTTTATTGTTAAATAAAACTGTAAAGTGATATACGTATACGCGAGAAAAGTATATTATAATATGGATATGTATAATATTGTATGATGAGATATACAGGATGTCCCATTTTAAATAATACATTAAGATTTCTCGAAAACTATGGTAGATACGGAAAAATATTTCAAACAAAAGTTGTATGGTTCGGAGGGGGACATAAAAAGGTACCATTGATTTGACCTTGGATGACATCGTCAAGGCCAGATCAAAATCACGTTGATTTTTTAAAATGGAACCCTCTATTTTTCATTACATTTTCTTGTAGCTTATCTCGAAAGCTTTTCAAAACACTATAATAAAATATTTTTTCATTAAGTATTTTTCGAGTTATAAGGCTCGAAAGTTACAGTACAGCCGACATTAGCATTACTCAAGTTGTCCGACCGACGGCTAAAACTTCTTGAATGTTGTTCAGGATCATGTCCTGGATAACATTTGTCAAGATCAAGACCATTGAAGGTTGTACCTCTTATTTTCATTTTTACGTAAAAATATATTTTTAGTGTGTTAATAATTTTACCATATAGTTTTTGGAATTTTAATGTGATTTATACATAAGCATGTATCTTATACCAAAAAATTCTTATACCAAAATTATTTTAAAATTTTGATATTATAGTTTATTTTTATTTTTAATATATGAGTTTAACATTTTATAATAATTTTGTTATTTAATAACAATAATTATTATAAAATGCTACTAAAACTAAAAACCATATAATACAAAATAAACAAAGATAGAAAGAGAATGTAATTCTTCTATGTATAATTATTCTAATTTATCTACAAAGCAACCAAATTATAAGTATATATTATATAATACAATTTTTTTACATTTAATTTTATTGAATAATTAACAAATTTAATTCATTGATAGTGAACATACGATAGATTCACTTTTAAGAAGTTTATAATTAATTGAATAAAACATTTATTCTTCACATAAATTTTGCTAATAATGGACTTCTCCTATTATCAGAATTAATGTATTAGCAATAGATAAGCAATTATTAATTGTAGTTATTTTTCAAGATGCTGCAATAAAAATGATGTATACATTTATTTAACAGAAAATACAAGTACGGAATATCACACAAAATACAAGTTTGACAGTCCTATAGCTGATGCAGAGAATCAAGTAGGTCTAACGTTCGAATTAATAGTGATACTGGGAGTGACAGCAGTGATTCTATCAATCATGTTATATTGCATTTTTATACTAAAAAGGTAAGACAACTGTTAGTACTGTGATAATTATACATAAATTTTGGTTCATTTTTTATCACTCTCGCTATTAGAAAATTTGCACACAATTATAAATGAATTTGTAATTGAAATATAAATATCTTTATCAATATATATATATTCGTAATATTATTATTACATAGTTTATATCCGCCATCATTCTACGTTTAACTAAATTTAATTCTATATCTAATATTCTATTTTTAGGTCGTTGAATTGTTGTTTAATTCAGATCTGTGCCTTTTATGAAATCACTTCTTTCATGTATTCATTTTTAACTTGTAAGAAAATCTCATCTAACAGGAATTCAGAACCTAACCCTTTCTTCATCCATTTTTCTAGCCAAAATTCAAAAGTATCTCCATCTCGCACATCTATCCAACCCACGTATCCTGAATTCAGATCAACAATTACACAAACAAGTGATAATACATTGTTATCATCAGAAAGTGAATTGGAATTACAAAGAATCCAACCTACGTATCCTGAGTACAGATCAGTGATTACACAAACAAGTGATTATACATCATCATCAGGAAGCGAATTAGAATTACGAAGATTTATGGTGAGTAAACATATACAGTTAGATAAAAAAAAAGGTTGTAAGTATATGTAGGTTTAACGCAAAAAACACTAGCAATATGAAGGAAACACGACTGATCTGAAACATGTTATATATAAGCATAAGTTACAAGTATGTAAATGCACAATTGATACAATAGTATATTAGACCGTTTCTAGCAGCAAACAATTATTCTAAAAAAAGACAAGAAATTAAAATACACTCCAAATGTTTCATTATACGTTTATTTGATACATGGTTTGATCTCAAGACCGAATCTAAAAAATCATGAAGAAAAAAGCATTTAATTGTTAAAGATAATTCGAGTAGCCAATTCAAAAGTAACAAGAAAATGCCTAAAAGATATCAGTCGATACTCAATAATAATAGGAGGAATTTATAATATAATAATATTGTGAGATATTTTAAATTAGTTCGTATACGTATATATATATTTTAAACAATAATTCCTCATTCATGCACACAGCTCAGATTCTTGTATGATAAGTTGCTCTTCATTTACACCAAAATTCAGATAATTCCTATATGTCGTCATAATTCAGTTGAATGAAGTTTCTTTTCATTCAAGTGAGATTCAACTAAGTTTTTACCTACAAATTCGAGACCGTGTACTTCACTGAGGGCCGATTGTTCCATCTTTTGGTAAAGTTTACCTGTTAGGTAAATCTGACAATCCGCGCACTTTGATTGGATAATCTTGCTATTTACCTAACAGGTAAACTTTACCAAGAAGTTGGAACAATCAGCCCTGAATCTTGTTAACTCATATTAAAAGTGAGATTATATACCTGATGTGTTGTGTGTCATAACATTGTCACCAAAGTAAACACATCATTACATCTGAGTATAAAATATTCACATAATTTTAGACTCGATTTTAATATCACTTGTGTGAAAATGGAATGCAACTATTGACTACATTTTACGATATAAACAAATTAAATATATAGATATCAAAGGCAAATATATAAATGTATATTTTATTTATCTTATAAAATTTCGATGAATTTTCTTATTTTCGTAGTTCCTAATTAAATTGTTAGCTCAACTGTTTTTAGTTGAATTAAATGATGTCTAATGTCTATTAATTAGATTAATTCAGAGGTAGTTTATGGATATCTAAAGGTACCTCCGCCAGAATTTCGAACCGCCAGACCGAAAATTGAATGTAAATGTTTGAGTGACCGTCACAGTATATAACAATTTTGTCCACACATGTACATACACAGGTAATATATTATTTTTAATATTACATCTTTTTATTTATATTTATTATATTACATTTGTATTAATTTTATATTATTAATATAAAATGTGTATTTTTATTAATATTATATATATTAATCAATATAAATATTTTATTGATCTAACATTAAAATATTTTAGGTGATTGATTAAAATGAATGTAAGAAATTGTCTGTACAGATAACTTTGTAGATTATTTATGAAGTACAAGTTTTTGTTTGACGAATTCACTAAATGAATCATTAATTGATAAGAACAACCTGCAGTGTTCTAAGGAAAAATCTTATTTAATTTTAAATTACTTAACTAGTAACGATTTAAAAATATGACTCTATGAGATATGTACAATTTAAATATATTCTATTTTTATTTATATAGATATAGAAATACTATCCCACTAAACAAGAATGGATTAAAATGGATTGAAATTTTGTCTAATCCGTATTTTAAATAGCGAAAACTTTTTTTTTTATATTCAAATGGATTCAATTGGATGCAATTGGGTTGAAAAACTGCATTTCCTGCCCAAAATTTTGAATTGAACGGTATTCACAATGCACAGAAAAAGCTAATATTATTTTTAGGTTGAAAGGCATAGAGATATGCTCCATGCAATTCCTATAAATGAATAAAAATGCATTCAAGATTGAAAAACATTCATTTTATCATTCCTGAATCCATATTTTTGAAAATATCAATCCATTCTCATTTACTGGGTATATAAATTAGTAAATATAATAATATCAACTTACCCGTTTTACACTATTATTAAACCAAATTTTAAATTCAATCTAGCATGTTCCACAACAAATCGTGCATTAAGTTAAATAATTTATGATATAATATATCTTATGAAGCATATTTTTATCGTTATTTTATTGCATCTCATTGTTAATTCGTACAACGACGCAAACATATAAATAAGAATTTTGCTGATTCAACAAATCATTAATTTAGTTATACTTTTGAGTTATACATTTTATAGTTTTGTATCAAAATGTATTATAAATAACACGAAATTGATTAATCAATTGAATTATATTAATTATAGAAACATACATTGTACAAATGTGAAATAAGGCTTGTATATATTATATAAAGCTAGGATTAAATGTTTGTTATAATAAAAAAAAGTAATTATTATTTATTTATATTTTGAACCTAAAAAATATATCATATACTTTTACACACAGAAAAAAAGATTTTATTTCTATTAAATATATCGTATATAATATAAATATATATTATTTATGTTATAATATAATATAACTTAATATAACTATTAATATTTATATTAATATAAATATATATATAATATATATATATATATAAACACGTGTATTTTTGTGACATAGTATTAATTAATGTGTTATACATATACATATACACGCGTGGTGCATGTCATGGGCTTTAATGATCCATAGATGACTGGTAAAACATAATATATTATAAACGCATATCTTGAAGGCCTGATGAATATACGTCTTAAGCCATAAGAAATGAACGAATCATAGACAATTATTCTCCTCGAATTCGATTGTAATTGGTCAATTTCTTACGGCTTAAAGCTTAAAACACCTATTGTAGATCCGGACTAATGGCTCCTGCACACTGGACGCGGAAACGCTTGCCGCGCGGCAAAATGTGACGCGGTAGCCAATAAGCTTACAGCTCCTAACATGTTCATTGGTTACGCGTCGCATTTTGCCGCGCGGTAAGCTTTTCCGCGTCCAGTGTGTAGGAGCCATAATGGATTAAGCCCAAGACACAGTACGAGGGAATAACAATAGCGATAGGAATAACATGATTTCAACCTATCAGAAATCGGATATATCGGAATACGCAGTTTCTGATAGGTTGAAATCGTGTTATTCCTATCGCTATCGCTACTCCCTCGCATTGTGTCTCGGGCTTTACAGTAGCAAAAAGTGACGCAATGCCCGCGAAAATGACGTTGCCCGAACGGACACCAGGCGCCTGCGTCGTCACGTCGAAATAACGTGCGTCAGGACGAACGCACGAGACGAGCCAATTCGCGGACACGCATCAGAAGGAAGTAATTGCATAGTCAAAGTCGGCAACATTTTCAAAAATATTTGATTGTTAGCACCCGATCCGAAACGCGTCCGCCGCAGTCGAGTGATTCTTCAGAACTGATAAGTGATAAAGGCATCCGAGCGACGTTTCCGAATGCAGCCGATATATGCATGAGATATTAATGTTCTATTCTATCGAGCAAAAACTATGATCGAGAACGACTTCTAATAACTCTCCGAAAGAGGTCTCTAGTCTATTCTATCAAGTCTGCAATGGCTGCGTTCAGCAGACTCAACAGTTTTGCAACCGTTTTATGATTGTCTGCTGAGATAGGACCATTCTTCTAGATCTAAAAATATGATCCAATTAGCGCGAAGGAAACTTGCAACAGTTGCAAAACAAACGTTCTGCTGAACGCAGCCATTATTTCTAGCACGAATCATGCTGGTGATAACAATAGTCATAATAGATGCGTAGCAAGTAAAAGAAGAAGAGATTACGATAATGGATTCCTACCAGACCTTTGTGCAGACATTCCAACAGGCTGTATCTACTAGAAATTTCAGTGATTTGTTGGATATTTTAAAAAAAAATGGTTATACATCCCTCGCAATTGTTTCGCTCGAACATCGTGGTAAATATTAATTATGTAAATGTAAAAATACATATGTTATTTTATAACAATATTTTATTGTTTTATGAAAAACTAAACGATTCTTATTCTTTGTGTTATATTTGAATATTAATAACTATTTTTTTTACAAATTTACGCTCAAAATTTGTAAAAGTCTTAATAATTAAAGGAATGATTTGTTTAAATTTCTAAATCTTTGAAAATTTCTACAACTTTAAGATTGATATTACGTTCCACATTAAAATATAGTTCATTTTACCAAATCTCGTTTTCTTTCTATGTGGCTGTATTATAATTTTATAATTTTTCTCTATATATTTAAAAAATTATGAACATAATTAAAAGTTATATATATAATATATATTTATTTATTTATCTATTTTAATTAATTAGCAATAATTTATCTGTTTAATATGTTGTTTTTTTTAGAATCAATTGTATGCAGCATATTTGACAGAAATAATGGCTTGCTGTATTTCCTCAATTATGAACTTGCACATCGAACGCAAAATCAAATGTGCAAAAACAAATCTGTTGATGATGCACTAATAGAAGCATTTAATTTTCTTACATTTTTCATTAACAATT
The DNA here is from genome assembly GCF_001594055.1 of Mycetomoellerius zeteki. Taxonomy (NCBI): domain Eukaryota; kingdom Metazoa; phylum Arthropoda; class Insecta; order Hymenoptera; family Formicidae; genus Mycetomoellerius; species Mycetomoellerius zeteki. The sequence goes on from NW_017255975.1 coordinate 2,740,550, forward strand.
TTTATACTACCCCATGTTTTGTACAGTATATTCATAATATTAAGGTAAGATCATACATTTAATATTATTTGTTTAACAGGTATTAATAGTGGTTGAAAATAATGATCAGTAATTAATAGTACCTAATGATTAGAAAGTTTAATATAATGTCATATCTGTTAATAATAAATAGTACTTTGTAATAGAGTACAAAACTAAGGAGATTTGATATCATATTTTTTATATACATATTAATATCTTATTTAATTATAATAATATTTCTGTGTGTTATATGTTGCAGGATGTGTGTCAGTTAGGATTAAATGTAAAGCATTGTTATATCGAAAAAGCTGCTCATAATACTTTTATGAAATTGATAGAATTATTCAAGGATCATGACTTAAAATTTGATGAAATAGTTCATAACTTTTGTTGGACATTCCATAAATATAACGTGAAAGGTGAGAACACATTATTTGATTTAAATTATTTATAGAATGTAATATACCAATTTTTGTTGTAGAAAAAAAATTTATATTCTGTGTATTGGGTAAAATAATTAAGCATGTTGAAAGTGTTCGCTCGTTGCAGAAAGATTTAGATGTTATTTTCGAACAACTATATCATGATGCACGTAAGGAGGTAAAGTCAACAGTAATGATTTATAAATTGTGAAAGAATTTATTAATGTTGAAGAACTAATAATTTACATGATATTTTAATAATTTTATGTGCAGTATGATTCTGGTATCATCGTACGCAATGACTTCTGTATGTATTTTGATGCTCTCTCGGACATATTGGATGGTATGGAACCACTGAATGTGTTAAAGGATAAACAACTCTCTGATTCGTATAAATGGATTAAGGATTTCAGCCAATCAAATAAACAACAAGGAGCTGATCAAGAGAAAGTTAGAACAGTTATGAAATCGACAATCAATTTTCTATGCCGTCATATGAATTTGTTTCAAGACCTGCTGTATCCTGATTGCATGTATTGGCATGATATCCTTCAACGCTTATCGCTCAAAACAACCACTTATGGCATTTGCGGACAACGCACATTGAAAAGATTTTACAAAATTATCGGACAGATTCTTACAAATCAAAATAGTGACGAGAGCGAAATATTGGTGGTAAGACATTATATTAAATAAACAAAACATTTTAATTTGTTATTTGTGACTAAAAAGAAATTCTTGTGAACTGAATCTTAAAGAACATAATAGATAATAAAATAATATTCTTCGGTTAATTCCTTTATAATTTATGATGTTTTTTTGTTTTTTTTAGAAATTTATGTACTATTTCTACAAAGAATTCGAAAAAACTAACTTAGATTTAATCTCATTGCGATTACTCGTTTATGGCTTCAGTCAAATGGCTGCGCCATGCAAAGTGCACATGACTCAATTCAAAGTAAGACATATGTATTCCATTACAACCAGTTACGCGCTTCCTCTTTGTTCCAGGTAAGATATTTTATAAGGATAATTTTAAATAATTTATATTGGAATTTTTTTTATATTAATAAGAGAGTAACAGATAATTTTTTTGTTTGTTCTTTTTCAAGCGAGCATAGCCATTCGACGCACATAGAGAGCATCTGTTGTTATCAAGAAGCGCTTTCAGAAATATTACGTCACATGACTGATGTTACAATTGAAAATATTAACATCCTCATAAAGCTTAGTATCTATGTGATCAAGAGATTCCCCGATTTAGCAATATCTAACAACGCGCTCGCCATTTCAACATTAACTAAAACTATCAGCAATCTTGTGATCGTTGATAAAGATCTACTGCAGCGATATCTAGACAGTATAGGTAAATAAATCAAATGATCTTTGGAGAATAATTTTATATTTAAATAATTTTCAAAGAATATATATATATATTTTTTTTTTTTTTCTCTTATTCGACATAATATTTTTATTCAGAATTACCCAAAGAGTAATTGTATGATAACAAAGTCTCCATACTTTTTTCCGAAAATTGCCACTGTATTAAAATCTTGTTTTTGTGATCAGTTTATGACGGTATTGCGTGGAGTTGCTCGCACACTTTGGCGCTTGACGCAGAGTTACAACGGGAATTGAACAATCTGAAACAGTCGCCAATATACTACAAGAACTACCTGCCACTGTGGACGGAGCTGTTGAACGCCGAGAGATATCGTGGACAAGAACAGTTATCGCAACATGTAGCCAACACCATAATAGATGTATGCATTACGTTGATTAATCGGCTGAACATAAACGTGAAACGAAGGAATGAGGATACCGTGTTGTCCGACGTGGCTCTGACTCAAAGCGCCGTGAATCAAGCGGACTTCCGCGTGTTCGTGAATATCGTGGACCTCTATGTCGACGTGATCGATGCGTCAGAGTCGCAGTTGTTCGCCAACACCGTACACAGATTTCTCTACGAAGTCATTCGATTGTCATACAAGTATCCGCTGATATCTGGCTTCTACAAACTGATTCGGACCGGTATGAAAGTCTTTACTCATACATTAGAGGACGAAGAGGAGAAAAGCGCAGAGTCGCGACGGGTAGAGGAGCTTCTATCTAATTACTTATGGCACACTCTCGATCTGATCCCTGCGTTCTCCAATGAACTACTGATCGCGTGCCTCTACTTTATCCTGGACGCACCCTTCGCATATGTCAAAGATATGCTGTCGCGCACACTGCCGGCGTTTAAGATCGCTTTCACTGTCGGTTTGAGCAACCTGGAACTCGCGTATACCGCGCTCATTGCCCTCGAGATATGGACGACAAAGGCACAGGAACAGAAACGAGATAAACAAATAAACAAACTGTTACGTGAGATCATCGTATATCTGGAGCCTTACTTGCGCAGCACGGAGAGCTCTGTTGAGGTCTCGCAAGACTTGATGGCAGCGAGAAAACGCGTGAAACGTGTTGAAGTGATCAACACAGATCACACACTGCGAAACTACCAGCGGCGAGTTTTGCTGTTTCTCGGATCGCTCGATCACGATATATTAACAAGTTTTGTACACGAACACGCTTCCCGTAATACTGGGGCATCCTGGGACTACAAGGAACTGTCCAAGGTTTGTAAGTACAGCATGTTCCTGGGAGATGCAGAACTAGTTATCCATTTCGACCGGATGCTACCACGGATAATTGCGTTAGCGCGCGACTCTAGCGATCGGCGCACGAAGATTGCGGCCTGCGAGGTTCTACATTCGATGATAGCTATCATTATCGGCTCACTCTTAAAGTACCCCGATTCAGAGACTCGCTTCCCCACTCTCTATAGCACTTTATGTCAGGCCGTGCTCGCCCTCGGCTGCGACTCAGACGAGGTCGTATGCGGCCTCTTCCATCCACTGGCGTTGCAGCTGATGCGCTTCTGGAGCTCCAGTCTCGAGTCGATGTCCTTGGTGATCGATTCACTGTTCGACAGTTTGACCAACGACTCGAATCCCGCTTTGCGTGAGTTCTCCGGCATGTGTCTTGCAGAATTCATGCGCTGGTCAATCAGGTATCTCATTGCGAATTAGATTTTTATAATTTTTTTTTAAGGTAAATGTCTCAATCTCAGCGATTTATAAATCAATTTGTCCATCAGGCAGAGCACGACAAACAGGATGGAACATCATGTGCGTACGATCATCAAAAAGATCAATAATCTCGCGTTGCATCCCTTGACGCGTAAACGCATAGCCGCAGCCGTAGCCTTCAATCATCTCTATGTGATTCTACGTGAGGAAGACAACATAGTGTCAATTCATTGGCTGGAGATATTCTATTGTTTTGTCCGCAGTTTAGAAGGATGCGACGATCCGTCAATCACGAATGCACTGGCCCATATCGAGAGAGTGATGAAAGTCAAAGCGGAAAGTCTAAAAATGTCCAATTCCCAACGTCGAAAACCACACGAGTTCGACAACGCGACTCTGACCTACGCTCTGTACTGGTTGCTGTCACAGTGCGGAAATCTCGACGAGAATTGCCGTGTACAATGCATGGAGCTGTACGTTAACGTGTCGCAGCATATCGACAGTTCCGCGCAGGAAACGACGCAGAACTTTGTTCATACTTACGGAATAAAGCGTCTGAATAATATCATCTTGAAAGGCTTAGAATCGAGTGTGAAGGATATTTCCGTGGCCAGTAACATGACACCGCTATTGAAAGCTCTGGATTATTACATGTGGTTGATAAACAAGGAATTGCTGCCGGTAGAAAATTTTCCTCAACATTCGTAGTTTTGCTTATCAATTCTGGCGAATAATCAAAGAGTCCTCGATGGGAACAGTTGCGATCACAATGAAATCTAAAGAACTCGAACAGCTGCAGGCGCTACAGTGCAAAGTTTTGATGACTACGTTAAATTTCATACAAGTGTTATTGAACGTTAACGTGAGTTATTTTGATTTATTTTTAATTTTAGCTTATATTGCTATATTTAATTGAGATTTATTGAATAATCAAATTAATAATAAAAATAATTAAGGCAAAATGCGATTGATCACGAATAAGTGATCAGTCATTAATTAGAAAGTGATTATATTTTAACGATTGGGATTTATTTGAATTAATGCCTATTTATGTATTGGTTGATAAATAATTTTGCAATAAAGCTTTACCAATTATTCGTTTTCCAGATCAATGTTCCGGAATCATTATGGGACGAATCGTTGTCCGCTTTAACGATTAGATGTATAATGCATCCACGAACGCTCGGTTTCGATGTGAAGAATATCAAGATGACAGATAAACTGCCACATGTCTTGGAAACTCTGTTAAATTCCATGAGATTGAGGTACAATTATGCTCTGCCGGATTTCTTTAACAAGTGTCTTTCAAATTTTATTCGAGAAATCGTCACGAAGTTTCTTGATCTACAAGATATAAGAAACGACTCCTGCGACGATCTGATCCAACACGTTAACGGTTTGATTCTATTAAAGCGGTGTGATATGTTAAACCTAACGATGTTAGAAACGAGTGCTTTCACGAACGCTGATTACACGATCGAGCAGATCTTTAAATTTTTGGTGAGCGAATGTATCGGGGAATGGGCCTGCAAGGACTTGAGTATGCAAATGATTGAGTACTTGCGAGCTCTGATGGAATTTCAGTTTTCGCTACTCTCGGCGACAATCGAAACGCCGATGATAATACCCGATGATGTTCGATCGATAATCGATATACTGATGCAATTAATGTCCAACAGTACTGTAGTAACCAGTGTGGACTGCACGATAATCACACACGGCGAACATTTTCTGAATACATTCAGGAATGTGATCTTCAAATACATGTTAACGCACGTGAGCGCGATCATGTACGTCTTCGAAAAGTCGTGTGACAATCCGTCCTTTCTGCTGAAATGGATTGAGGACATGTTACTGTTCCTGAAACAACACAGACGCGAACGGCAAGCTCACATGGACACCGTGGTCGACTCGATTCTGCAGCGATTCACTTATCTCAAGAGCATCGTCTTTAATGTGGACAGTCGCAAAGAGAGACTGATTAATATCTACAGTATCGCAGTGCATCTGAAGTCAAAGCCCACGGAGGTCTTGCATAATCATGAATTCTACCAGTGGATTCTGGATGAATTAACGAATAATAACAATCTCGAGTATAAGACAAAGATTCTTAAAAGCTTTTTCGTCTGCCTCACAGACGATGTGGCGGATCGCAACGACTTGCAGATAAGTCGGACTCTAAGAAACAACAGTCGATTCCTCTGCTCGAATCTATCTGAGATGAGCGTGAACGCCATGAAGGTGATCGATTGTTTCGAGACGCTGCTAGTATTGTTGTCGACAACCAGATCGAAGACGATGCTCAAGTACGTGATAGACTTTGCCGCCGGTACCGGAAATCGTCTCTTCGACGAAAAACTGGAGGAGCATCTGCGTGGATATTACTACGGAGCGTCCCTTGAACACGTTTTAGATTCGCTGCAAAAGACCTACTCTGCGTTCATGGAAATGAACATTACCGAAACGGAAAGACTTGACATTCTGCACGGATTTCTCTTGCCAGCATTCAAATTTTGCGACTCAGCCGCGATCGAGAGCTTTTTTGACTATAATTACAAAGTTCTGTACGATTATTACATTGATTTTTTAAATATCTCTAACGATGATGCAATCAAGCAAAAAATCGTGACGATGATTGGATATTCCCAATTACTGACGATTATGTTTGCCAGAGTGGACAAGAACAAAATACAGGCGAACCAAACGACCATACAGAATCCAGGATCTAATACAAGTATCCTGGTCAAAAGGAATGATTATCAACAACTGGGTCAGATTACCAAAAAGATGCAAATGAAGATACGGAAATTCAGGTGGTCAGTATGTCAAAAACTCGTACGTCAGTTGCAGTGTTCTTTGTATAATTGCTTGTTGGCGATCATAAGCTTGAAGGAGGATGAGTACTGCTACCGTATAGTGTTCAGTGAACCTTACGTTTGGGAGGATATTATAGACTGTAGAACGCAGTACGAACTTGATCAGATTTTCAAGGAGTATCCAAAGACCCACGAGATCACCGTCAATATCAGATCCGCGGAAGTCGAGAGTGAGGAACGACAAACTCATAGATATACCTATGTTCACAGTTACGATCTATCGGCTTGTACATTAAGCGAAGACATTAATGCCTACGATCTTAACAAATGTGTCGTGTTGCCGGCCGATTTTCATCGTTCCGCTTCGACAATGAATTCTGCCGATTCCGATCCACTTCGCACACATAATGCAACGAGCATCACTTTAACAAGCAACGATTTTGACAAGCACGAATGCATGCCGTATATTTGCGTTATATTGCGACACATCAGAAAGGTATTCGTATCGACTAATACAGAACCCAAATGGCTTACGTGTTTCCTCAACGCCATGCAGCGCGATAATCTTCATGCTAATATTCAGCTGTTCATGCTAAAAATCATTTCAAACACGGCAGACGAGGTGTTTAAGCCCTACGCCAAGTTCGCGCTGACAAGAATCATCAAGACTATTGCTAATTATTTGCAAGGAAATAATTTGAATTACATTATCACGGACATTTTGGAGATACTGATGGATTGGCACAATGTAGCCATACCAAACGACGAAGATGGTAAAGCAGAGACACAAAGACTTTTTGAGAGATTTATTGATAAAGTATTCAAAAGGAAATCTAACGATAAAGACCGTATCTACAACTATAATCTCAATCTGTTAAGGACCATGGTGGAAAAGTGGCGCAGCTGTTTGCGAATACCAAGCGATTTTCTAAACCAACAAATAACATCCGCGTCGCCGGCCGCGGTGTATCTTATCCTGGTATTTCTCGACAACAATATGACGGAGGAGATTGTCATTAGAGATGATATTGTCAATTTTCTATTGAAACCGTTGAAAAATTGGGATACACCCAATTCGGACAAGACGCCTCTGCATTGCTGCAAGTGTCTTGGCTTGTACCTATGTTTTTTGGATAACAACTATCGTGACGAGATTGAAAGAGATAACAAGAAACGAGTGGTAAAGGAGCAAATTTTCAACATCTTGGGTTCTTGGGTATTTCAGAAATACATAGACAAACAAGTGGAACGCGTCGCTGTTCTCTGCCAAACTTATCCTGAGGTGGCCCAGGACTATTTAAAAGTCGCGATCAGAGCCATGAGTACGACGAAATACCCGACGAAATGTCTAGAAATATTTGCGTTAGCGATACCCAGGCTCGACATAAAAGACGTCGTGACCAATCTGTACCACATAGGCCTGCAGAAAATCTTAAAAACTCGGATGTCGTCCTGCGAGAAGATAGCATTGCGAATCGTCCGCGACGTGGTGAACATCTTGCCGATGCAAGATCTGCCGCCTTACAAACAAGTGATCTCGTACATCAAGGACAATATCACGGAACACCGAGAACTGGTCTACGACATACTCATGGAGATCCACAAGAGATGTTCGGCGGACACCACAGTGGATAACAATGCAATCGTGCAAGATCTACTGTCCGTCAGTAAGCGAAATCTAGTGGCCGGTCTGTTGGACCCGTCTCCCGATCTGCAGGACAGAATACTGGAGTTCTGGACAAAGGAGATGAAACTGGATACAAAGAATTTGAAAGATCGATTAGTCTCGCCTTTGACCATGCCTTCGGCGCGACTAATAACAGAAGAGGACGCATTCGCACCCTTCGTGGCGTTGCTGATGTTGCAGCAGGCCACTAAATCGATACTTTACACCAAGAAGATATTTGACGAGCCTCTGCCTAACAGCAGCCGTTTCGAGGAATATAAGATAGCCGTTTCCTGGCGAAGGCGAAACCTGAGCTGCGTAACGCCAATGTTCGTCGACTCACTCGCCTCCCAAATAAGCTACAGCATCTTCTCTCAGAGTGTCGATAACGATTTAAGCGGGATATGTATAACTCCTACATTCTCTTATCCACGTCTCTTGCAAGGTTTACGGGCAACGCAGGATTTGCAGTTCGAGCCGACTCTTGATGACGACGACGATGCCGCGGATGCAGCCACAACGTTTGATATTTCATCGCACGACACTGGATTTGATCGAACGATAATCGCGTCCTCGTCGAGACAATCGCTACGGACTGCAGGGCGCGAGAGATTCACCAGGATTCTTGCGAATACGTCAAATACCACGAACTTTCGTAACGCGCAAATACAAAGAAATCTGCAACGGGAAGAAAGAATACAGCAGGAGAACATCAGACAAAGAAGCAGCGTGAAATTGTACAGGTAAGATCAATTTGACTTGACACTTTTTTTAGATCAATTCCAAATAATTCTAATATACTAATGTTTTTTTACTTTTATCCAGAAACTATAGGATCGGAGAATTGCCCGACATCGAGATAACTCACAAGAGTTTTATCGTACCGCTTCAACAGTTGGTCAAATTGGACCGGCTGATTTGCAAAGACGTGATCGTGTCCCTGTTCTGTTCACTGACCAAGGAAACGATTAATCAAGAAAATATCCGTCAGATCATCGTGGACAATCTGAAGCAAATCCTACATGATTCGTGCAAAAAGGACAGCTCTTTCAACGCTGTTATTTTAGAAACGTTACTAAAATTGACTCAAGACGCTGCTACAGTCGTCAACTGCGATCCGCAAGACGTGATGAAGGCATCTAAGGCAAATCATTTGAACGCTACTTGGAACACAGTTTACTGCCTGATGCGCAGAAGGATGACTCGTCGCCCACATCAAGCAAGAGAATGCGACTTCATGACGATGCAATTCGCTACGAGGAGATCAATAAGTGGGTGCAATTAGCGTCTCTCTATAAATCTCTGAATGATGTTGACGTCGTTCTAAGTATCTTCCGAGGACAACAATTTTTCGGCCAGAACGTGCAGGTAATTCTTACAGCATTAGATCGACATAAACAGTTTTTATCGAATTAATTTAGATATAACGAGAAATAGTTTCTTCTATTCGTAAGAAAAATCATTGGCTTTATTGGTTTTTATACATTCTTTCCATTTAAAGAAAAATTTTCCTATCCTTCTTTTTAAAAAAGTCAGATATATAATTTCTGCCGAAACATGAACTTGTTTAATAAAATAGAATTATTGGCAATAAAAATCATGTTACTCAGATTATAAAGATTACGTTATTCATCATTTTTTGTTTAGGAAGCGGCTCTCGCGGAGGTGAACGGAGATTGGATTCAAGCGAAGAATGCGTTTACAAAAGCTTATGAAGAAACATCAGATCCTTCAATAAAGGAACACTGCCTGCAAGGGTTACTTGAGGCAGTGAACAATCTCTGTGACTGGTCAGCGATCGATAAATTCGTGAAGAGCCATGCGAGAAATACGAACCTACGTAATATCTGGAACGACGCATGGAAAGACTGGATCATCCCGTATGCTTGCGATGCCTATGTACATATGATATCGGAAGATCGTGGATATATAATCGAGAAAAATTGCAGCATCTTATGCCCTTGACAGGCGAAAATCTGGTGATATTTTTGCTCAACAAGGATGTGACAAAGGCGACCGATCTATTAAATGATCTCTTGGATATGACGGGAAAGCAATGGGTTGGGCTCAATCCCCTCTGTACCGAGCTGCGAATACGCAAATTATTCAAGCTGCAAATCATGAACAATCTCGACGCTTCGCTCAAGATTCTTCGATGCACGAACAGAGCAGAGTACTTGAACAGAACGATTGCGCTATTGAATTTATGGTCGATGAAAACGACTACAATTCGAGACAATCTCATTCAGTGGAACAAATTAGTTGCTAATCGAGCATATTCCTCGATATTGTTCCAGAACAAATGTAGAAAACTGGAAATGACGAAGCGGTGTTATCAAATCAACTACCAGCTCCGATTAGACATCATCAACGCCGCGTTGAATAACAAACACCGATATATCGCCGAGAAACATCTGAATTATATAAGTGAAGTATTTCCTGAGGAATACGTTAGTTACCGGGACTTAGTATGGTTTAAAGCTAGACTCAAGTCTCTATTCGCCGATGTTGAGACCGACATTTTCAAGAAAATGTCCGATTACACTACTTCTTGGAAAAACTCGCATAGATTATTGAACGAAAACTGCAAGCTCGATGCTGACATGAGCAATGTCATCAGAGAACATATCAGCACAATGGCTTCGAAGATCGAATTCTTGAGTAGGGAAGACCAGGAGTTTACAATAGCATTGAAGTGCAAGACTACGATCCTGCGGGACATAGGAAAAGTAGGAGACAGGGAAGAAATATCAGCGGTACCAGGAATACCAGTAGGTGACCTGGATAAAATCCGAAAACATTTGCTGGATTACAGTTTGAAGAAGCTACAATCTTGCTGCGAGGACACGACCACTGCCAATATTGGCAAGCACTATTGCGCCTTGGCTAAACACTGTTACGGCAGACTAATGAGCACTGATGTAGAAAGCGACGAGATCTTCCAAGAATTTCTATTGTCCACTTTGAAATCTATGTATCATGATTGTCTCGAAGCTACACATTATTTCCCCTGTTTGCTGAGATCTGAACGATTACAGAACGACGAAACGCGAGAAAGGTTTGTCCGAGAATGCAATGAATTGCGGCCATGGCTGTTTCTGCGCTGGCAAGACTTGCTTTTTTCCCATCTAGGAACATCGTCGATCTCAATCGCGATTATGCCGATCATCGAGAAGCTCGCCAAGACTTATCCCGATGCAATTATCTATAATTATTACCTTACCGTCGAGAGAAACCCCAGTATTCTTGAGAATGTGAACATTCAGCGAATACGTTCGCTCTTACACGACAAAGCGGAAGAGTACGAGCGGTTCTTGCGAGCGATGCAATACGTGGTGCAACCGAAACTATATTTGAAACATTTCCTCGACAAGGCGATGAAAGATCTATCTCCAGGGAATACGACGGAAATAATCGAATCGTTATTACAAAAAGTCTATCCAAATTCCAGTACAGGCATAATAGAAGGAAAGAACCCGCGACCAGGCGCTATTTTTACAAATTGCGAAGAAATGAAAAAGTACGAGAGCGACATAAAATCCTTGAATTCAAACGATGATCTTGAAGCCGTGCGAAAAGGAATGGCAAAACTTAAGGAATCATTGATCAGGTCCATTCAGAGGCAGAACAATAGAAACAATAGGAAAGGGAGCACAAGTGAGCTGAATAATTACAGCCCGTTCTTATACGAATACGTCGATGGCGGTATCGAGATACCCGGACAATACACTGGTGACAGGGAACCCATACCGCGTTACCACGTAAGGATCGCGCGGTTCGAACCGCAGGTGGAGGTCATGCAATCGCTGCGCAAGCCGATTCGCATCAGCATGATAGGCAACAATGGCAAGGAGTACAAGTTTCTGGTGAAATTTGGTGAAGATCTAACGATAGACCGGGGCCTACAGCAATTATATTCCACTATGAACAGAACGTTGCACAACGATCCCGGCTGCAGACAGAGGCGCTTGGCCATCGACACGTACGAGGTAATACAACATGTTTATCTTCCAACTTAAATACTGTTTACATGTCTTTGCTATTGTAACGCATGAACTTTCCTTTTGCAGGTGATTCCACTATCGAGCTCGTTCGGTCTCATACAATGGATTGAAAACACAAGATCTTTGGATGAACTAATATGCTTAACCCTGTCAGATAATGAGACAGATCGCTGCAAGAAGATTGTTAAGGAATACGCGGAATGGATACAGAAAGCGGCGCCCGAAAAACGACTGATCCCCGATTGTTATATAGAAGCTGTATCTAAGTACAACCAGCAAACGGTCACGAAGAAGATGAATTACCTGATTAGAGAGACGAAGCAAACAGCTCTACGTGAGGCGTTTGATGCGATCAGTCAGTCCCCGGAGTGCTTCGTTACGCTGCGACGCAACTTCATCATCAGTTACGCGACCATGTGTGTAGCGCATTGGCTCGCAGGAATCGGTGATCGCCATCTACAGAACACTCTGGTGCACGTCGCGACCGGACGTTGTTTAGGCATCGATTTTGGTTATGCTTTCGGCAGTGGTATACGTGCGTCGGTACCGGAACTCGTACCATTCCGTCTGACACCACAAATCCTCGAGCTACTACGACCCTTCACAGAGCGGGACCTCCTAGCGACGATCATGAATCATACAATGCAGGCCTTGCGCGATGACCAGGGTCCGATCCTCGCTTGCACGGACATCTTCGTTCACAAGCCCGTCCAGTGGAACATTAATGATGACGAGATAATGAAAAATAGCGATGAAAATATTGACGCAGGTATATAAAAGAATACACAAGTTGCAATGTGAGGATATTATGTAAATTTTATAAAATGGTTGATTCGATAAATAAGATCAACTTTTGATGGCAAGAGTAAAATAATAACTATATCATAAAAATTATAGGAGCTATTTAGAAACAATATATTTTTTTAAAAATCATAAATATAAAGATAGATATTTATAGGATACATTGTAACAGTATATGTACACGCACGCACGCACAGAATGACAAAATCGAAGAACTAAATAGCTATTATGTGTGTAATAAGTGAAAAATAACAAGAATTAGATACAGTATTGTAAAAGAAATCCATCATTTTTGTCATCAAACTTGCCTATATAAGAGAAATAACACATTTTATGATTTGCAGATTTAATATGGTCCAAAAAAAATATTGAGATAGTTGCGAAAAAGTTAAATGGAATCCATCCTTCAATTATTACATTAGAACAATTGAAAGAAGTGCAATCGTCAAAAGCATTAAGAGCAATTGACAATAGACACTTTGCGAAATATGACGCCATTGTCTCCGGAAATGATGAGATCAAACAAGCGCGAGCAGATATAAAAAAGGACCATTTGACTACTGTAGAACAGGTAATTTTGTTACTAAAAATTTGTTACTGAATCTTTTTTTATGGCTCACCATTAATGATCGATCATATTTTAGGTGGATTGTTTATTGGATCAAGCAAAAGACTTGAATATCTTGGGCCGTATGTACCAAAATTGGAGACCCTGGTTGTAAGGCTGTGTAATATTTATAAAATATATGAATAATATGTTTGAAGTATCAATGATTTAAAAGTATAAAAATTTTTTTAATCAAATTGAGAAAATTTAAACCAAATTTATATATGCCAAAGAAGAAATTATTACAACATTAATTGGAAAAAAATTAAACTCGTCTATAATTATAATAAAGATATATATGTATATACATATGAAAGATACAGTTTATAATTTCGTTTATTAACATAAATAAAATTTCTGCATTATAAATATAGTTTATATATGTCAAATGTATTAATAGAGCAAATGGCTATTATCATATATATTCGTGACTGTACAAGATATGTTTGATAAGTTAGAATTTCGTAGAAAATTGTTACAATGATGTATTAAAATATTAGACACATTTATATGTTTCTTAAAGTCAGTATTTCTAGTTTTGCTAATTCATTGTGATACAATATTGAAATATTTTCTATATCTTTCTAATAAGACAAAGTTTATAAGATTTTATAAATGTTAAATGTAATTAATAGATTGTTAAGAACTATATAATTAAGTATATCAAGAAAAAAAATATATAAAAACCTCTAATACTTAGAGGAGAAAAAGTGAATAATTTTGGATTTTATTACTTGCAAATTATCCCGACACAGAAAATTTTGTTTCAAAACATAAAAAAAAAAATATGTGAAGTAAACTGCCAGTTTGTTCTTTTGGAAATATTCTAAGCAAATTGTTTGGATTAAATCGTTTTTAATACAAAAAATAGAGAACAATTTATGGATTCGTGTGTTTATCTCAATGCTGTATATATCCAATGATACATGCAATAATTTTCCGTGAGTTTCCACAATTTCAGCAGAATTAAAGAAATTGCTAGCATTAAATCTCAACAATATGTCATCCATATACGTGGAACAATAATATACCGTGGGTTTACTATTTTACAGGGATGCACCGGATCGTAAAATTACCGAATATTGAATATCCGGTGTCATATTCTGTCCGGATATCCGATATTCAATTGGATATCTGATAGGACAATTATCCGACTGGATACCGGATATTTCTCTGGATATTTGGTTTGATATCTAATACATGACTTCAAAAAAAGAAAAGGTTAGGCAGAATAAAATTCGGCATCACTAACTCAAACTTTCAATATAAAATTTTAGTCGGATATATTACCGGATACTAATGATATCTGACTATTCGACCGGATAGTAAAAAAGTATCGGATAATACCGAATACCGGATATTTCCTAGGGGGATATCCGATGCATCCCTAATTTTAAAGATATAATTTGTACAATCACGATGAGATTTGAATTATTAATACTGCTCAGTCAAAGTCAACTATTTCTAATCTATTCGTAAGAGGAAATGCAAGTGATAGCTTTCCGAAATTACTTTAAGCTAAGAAAGCTTATATAACATTATATCAATAATAAAATATTCTGATATAAAATAGCATTTTACTTTATATCTAATGTCTAAGGTTATGCTTTATAATGTCATCATTCTTTCCTTCAACATAAAAACACAGATTTGTACAGCAAATAATAACAGCGAATAACTTTACAAATTATTCTTATGTATCGCTCTTCCATAGTTTGATAGTTTTATCATTCTCAAGAGCAGCCGAAGCTATAATGTTGTCCGTCGGATGACATGTTGTGCAAAGTACTACATCTGAAAACGACACGTGCACACAGTTAACGAGTAAACTATTAAAAAATTCGAAAAAATTATTAATAAATATAATCTCAAAGAAAAGGCATTTACAGATATTGAATTTTTTTATCTAAATCATGCTAGATAGAAAATTTTTTTTTTTTTCAAGTGTATATGTATATTTCCATATGAAGATCTGAAGGTTTAATTTATTCAGAGTAACGTTCATTCTGATTTAATTAATTAATGTCATTTCTTAATGTATGCTTACCTGTGTGTCCTTGTAGCTTTTGTACGATCTCTTTCGTCTGTAAATTCCAAATGTATACCATATGATCTTCAGAGCCGGATACAATCCACTGTGAGTAAAGAAACTGTTAAAATGATCCTTAAAGAGAGAGAAGGGGAGGGGGAGGGAAAGAGAGAGCGAGAAGGGGAGGGAGAGAAGGAGGGAGGGGGAGAGAGAGAGAGAGAGAGAGAGGAGAGAGTCCTCTACATAATCTTAATTGTTGCATTTGAGATTGATCAATCGTCCCTATACGCACCTTTCCACCTGTTACAGAGAAGTTCGCGAAGATGCAATATTTCTCATTTTTGTGACCGCTATACGTTTTCAGGCATTTTCCTTTACTATAATCCCACAGCTTCAATGTGTTGTCCAGTGTTGCTGCCAAGATGTACTTGCCATTCGGCGAAAATTTGACAAATGATACTGGAGGATTGTCGTCGTCTATTAGAGTTTTTAGACACTGTCCTGACGCGGTGTCCCAAATTCGACTGTAAATCACGTATGTTAATATTATACAATAAATAAATTTCCAAAGAAAAGACATGCGGACCTGTTCTTCTCACAGATCGCCACAACTGTAAAATTTGATGTTGCAATACTTACCACAATCCATCGTAACTACTTGAGACTATTAAAGAGCCATCCCTATTGAAATGCACTGCGCTTACAGGATCTGAATGTGCCGGCAAGGTTTTAAGGCATTTTCCACTTCTCACATCCCAAATACGCACACTTTCGTCAAACTAAAAAATGACAAACCTTTTAAACCTTGTGATCTTATTCTTTTTGTAATTACATACATAATCCCATCATTCACATTTTAATTTAACAATAGACCAAATATTTTGCACAGCTTATTAAAAACATTCATTATTAGATTTTGTGTAAGAAGATAAAAATGATAGGAAAAATAAATTCTAAAATCATTACAGAAAAACTATAACTTAATTCTCATAGTTTATATTTTGATTTCTAAATTGATATTTTGAGTTTTAAAACGCTAAAATTTAAGAGGATTATTTTTATATAATTAATAGAGAACAAATATATGTAATTAATTTATGTTACTTACAGAACCAGAGACTATGAGGTTGGATTGTGGGTTAAAATTACAACAGAAAACGTAATTACTGTGACCCTTTAATGTTTTTAAACATTTACCCTGAAAAATAAGAGATTCCAAGATTAATACATAAAAAAATATGCAATATTTAAAAAAAATTTTAATTTATACCTATTAAATTAAAATATAACTTGAAACAATTCAAAACATGATATCACTAAGAAAATATTTAATGCCGACAATTAGAAAATTTTTGGTATAACTGGAAAACTGTCGAGATTTCAAAGTGAACTTAATTATCATTAAGTTCACTTTTTTCTAATTACAAAGAATATCCTGTATAATGGAATACTTACAGAACTTAATTCCCATATTTTTAAGGTCTTATCATCAGAAGCTGATACCAGCAATCTACTATCACTAGACCATGCTACATCAGAAATACCCAGCTTATGACCAGCTATAGTCTTCTCGAACTTTCCATCATAAGAACCCCAAATTTTGATAAGCTTATCAGCAGCTGAAAAATTAGAAACGTATATCAAAAAATCATTAGTCTATCATTAGTGTATCTCAAATCTTGTAACCAATGTGTATATTCTGTATCCAGATAGCTAAGTTCCTCAGCATAAGAAATAGTTGTTTGACACAAGTTTCCCTTCAACTGTCATCATGTTGTTGTCACCAGGACAATAGTAATTTCGTTTAAGACAACTTAAAGGAAATTATGCTGACAACAGTTTCCTATGCAAACGAGCAGAAAGGCTGTAACATATTCATATTACTATAAAAGTGGCCACAATCTATTTGTAAAAAGGAATTGTTGCCTGAGTGATGCCATCAAGTTGCTTATAACCGTTAGTGGCTATAAAAACCAATCCAATAGGCAAAATTGGTGTTTTCTTCAATATTGCTGGTAATTTAAGCAACTTGATGTGACTATTTGAGTAACTTTTAATGATAATATTGGTATCGTTATATTGTTGTTGTCCATGTATATTACATATATACAGTAAAAAAGCTGCATAACGACAATATAATGATAATAAATTGTCGTTAAGAGTTTCAGAATACAGGCACTGATCTCTAAGAATCCATAGTTACCTGAGCTAGCCAACCATTCTCCATTGGGACTGAATTTAACGGATGACACTGCCTTAGTATGACCCGCCAAGGTATACTTCAGCGTATAATTTGATTTCTGTAAACGAAAAAGCAAATATGTCACTCCTGCATTTCACTTTCGTACAAAAACGACAACGTTATAACAACATTGTAAAGTAACATTAGTCCAACAGTTAATAGGTCTGTTTTTATTCCTATACTAGACTGCACTAGAACTCTCTCGTTTTCGTCAAATATCAAACATATCTATTTCATTTCACTTTAAATTTCAAAAGCGTTCAAACACCAAAAACAGACCTCATATTTGATTGTAAACATCATTTTTTGTTATATATATTCCACCATGGACATATGTAACCAAAAACAGAAATAGCTTAAAAAACGAAGTTTTAATGAATCTGAAAAATACACAGAAATGCCTTGTCGGCTTAAAGGTAGAAAGAAAAGTAACCAAGAAGACCACCGTAAAAGCAACTTTGTATGATAGAATTAAAATTACAACAGATAAACGGAACACTTACAGGGGTTTTACTTTATTTATCACGGGTTTTTGTAACACGTATATACAGATCAGCGAAAACAAGTTTAACAAGATTTTGTTCGATATATTTCGTTTGTAACTTGAATGTAAATCCAGCCATCTTAAATTGTCCCCGATTTCTGCATCGAGGACTTTATCAAAGAATAATCTAGTCATTTACTCGTATATATTACCTCGTTTAACATTCATATCTCGATTAACCGAACCGGCGTATTGACGTGAGTTTAACCTATATATATCCTTTACCATATGTAAATTCAAATACGCATGTATTGTATACTTTACCACTATCGCATTTTTCGTCCCGCTGGCAGCCGCGCTGGAAGAATTATTCACGGACGTTTGATGTCCCGGCGATGGACCGAGGGGTACCATATTTCCCAACTATTTGCTGACGAAATTTACAAACACAACAATGCACAACGGCGAGCAACCCGTAGAATGTAACAGAACGTATTAATGTAAGCACGCTACGACAATCAAAATCGACCGAATGCTCCACACTTGCTACACTTAGGGTGCCGTCACATGCGGCGTAACCTGCGTAAGCGAACCCCTGCGTATTCTAGTAATTTACTAGAATACGTTATTTTTTATTTACTAGAATACGCCATTCTGGGGTGCGTTCCAAAACTCGACTCTGTCAAGACTCCGAGTACCTTTTATCCTTGTTCAACATTCGGTGAAGAACAAGGATAAATGATACTCGGAGTTGATAGAGTCGAGTTTTGGAACGCACCCCTGAAAGCCGGCATTCACATTGGGCGTATTTCGCGGAAGATTAGAGAAATGTTGTCCAGGAAAAGATAATTTTCAAATAAAAAAAAATTATCTCAAGCATAATTATATGTGAAATATATACAAATTGAAAAAAAATGTATAAATGTATAAAAGAAACTTGTATTACATATACAATCCTTACCATAAATCTGTTCGCATTGATTTTACTTTTTGCACTCACTTTTCTTTTCAACGCTCGAATATGCATCTTCACATTTTAAATATAAAAATTTTGGAGGATTTCAGAAACACAAACCTCATGGTGGAAGAAAACCATCTTACATTCATATTGATATTTCGCGTATGTAACTTTCAAGTAATATTGCATATTTCATGTTGGGATCAAAATAACAAAAGACCATCATTTTAATTATCGTTTTATATATATACATATATATAATTCAATAAGTGAAAAATATTACATTAAAAATATATTATATTTTTAATATTTCTTCAAAAAAGTACATGAAGTTGTTGTGTAGCTTATATATAATTAAAGTATAAAATATAATTTGTATAATGAACATAAATATATACATTTTATAATAAATATACATATAATTTGTATTCTAGATCCAATCGAGACATCGAATGCCCAAGCACACAGCGCTTACAAAGTGTTAACAAAGTACTAAAAAAGCTCATATAATTGCTTTTTTAGCGCTTTACAAGCGCTGCTGTGCTATTTGGGTGGCTTGCCACTCGGTGTGGTTGACTCGCGTCGCGATCTGGATTCGATTCCACCTGCGCCCCATATACGCGATTTTTCGCGTTCGCCGTTCGGATTCGGCGTTAAACTGTAGGTCAATGGATATATGTATTATGTATGTAACCTCCAGACTGAGAGTTGGACATTAGGCTAATTCCGGAAAAAAAATCCATTATTATTGAAATCCCATTAGAGGCCTTATGCTCACGTAGAAGTTAAAGGAACATACATACATAGATCTAACCGCATTTAGTAACAAAAATACGATTCATAATACACACAAATACAAAAGAAGAAATATACATAAAAATAACGCATTGCAGATATTTATGCACGATAAACTGGGATAGATTTGGCAACGTTATTTTTGAAGCAGCTTACTATCCTGTAATACAATTCTCTGTTAAAAATTATACGATAAAGAATTGCTACAGAATAAAAATTTGCAACTCAGTGAAAGGTCATAAATAATCACTGTCACTCAGAAACACGGACCATTAATATCATCATGATTTAAGGAATATTAAATTTCAAAAGATTAAAACAATATCAATTTAGTTTCATTAAAAATATATGTTTCAAACTTAAACTTTTTAAATAAATTAATATTTAATGATAAAAAGTATTTAATATTAAATACAGAGAATTGAGTACTTAAATTAAAAAATTTATTTCTAAATTTAGTATTAAAATGTTAACAATAACGGAAAACACAATATTACTTACATATTATTTCACAAGAAAAAGTTCTTTCAGTGCTGATAGTTCTTTTCAAACAAGATTGAATGAATCAATCAATGAATTCAATCTCTTCATTCTGCATGCTGTTTTCCTTTCCTATAATTGTATTATTTCTTTTTCAGTAAACTGTGTGTCATGGACGAGATAAAATTCATACAAGATAAAAATTTATAACAAGAAATCAATTAAAGGATAATAATCACTGTTACTCAATAACACGGACCTCAATATCATCATAATCAAGAAATTCTAAGCATAAAAAAAACTACATAAATATTGTACAAGCTTATACAGGATTGTTAAACACTTACCTCGAAACTCTCTCAGATCTTTGTGAATGTTTTCTTTTGGAATTCGAGACTGATTTATATCGGCTATTTTTAAAAAATGGGTTATTCCACGAGTCAGGTTATACCAATTTCCTTAAAAAATGCTCCTACTTGTGCAGATTTTTTAATAATCTAAAAAATAAAATACATTTTACTGATCTTACAGTCGTCCAATACACCATATAAATTATATTGTGAAAGGTTAGTCAGAGATTGGTTATAAAATCATTGATAAATCAGTAACACGGACCAATCAATTACATCATTTAAATAATAAAAAGGATGCTAAATACTACAGAAAAAATTCATGGTTCGGATATATTAAAGCCGAGACACTACCGTGTTTCTTGATTGTTAATATTAAACACTTACCTTGAAACTCTCAGATCTTTACAGACGTTATCTTTTGGAATTCGGGAGATTTATATTGGCCATTTTACAAAAATGGTTTATTTCTTTCCACGAGTCAGGTTATATCAATTTCCTTTAAATATGTTTTCTCTTGTGCAAATTTTTTAATAATCTAAAAAAATAAAATACATTTTACTGATCTCACAGTCATCCAATACGCTATATAAAATATATTATTAAAAATTAGTCAGAGATTGGTTAAATTAATCATTGATATTGGTGGATCCATATATTCGTTCGGTTTTTGTTAGTAGTGCAAATTTTTTCCTAATATCTCCGGTTCTGATTGTCTAATCGGGCAATCCAAATATGTTTTGGAAAGGTGACAATCCACTCTTTTCATCTGTCAAATTTGGTTTCATTGGCATTAGTTTTGTTTGTGCTACAGGCCTGTGAACATGTCGGAGAATAAGGTGCATTTTCGGCACATTTTGCTTTATTACTTCAAGAGAGGCAAGCGAGCTGCGGAGGCCCACCGAAAGATATGCGGCGACTACGGGAACAATGCCTTAACAGAACGTGCCGCTCAGAAATGGTTTGCCAAATTTCGTTTCGGAGATACGAGTCTTGAAGATGGACCCCGCAGCAGTCGGCCCACCGAGGTTGAATCAAATGATATCAAGGCACTGGTTGAGCAAGATCGGACGCTAAAGGTGCGAGAGATTGCGGAGACACTTAAAATAGGTTATGGAATCGTACAAAGGCATTTGCAACAGCTTGGCTACGTGTCCCGCCTCGATGTTTGGGTGCCGCACAAGCTGACCGAGGAGAACCTGGCCAACTGCATATCCATCTGCATGCCGTCGAATGCCACTCCGAAGGCCGGCCTGCATCCGAAGAAGATTTTGCTATCCATATGGTGGGATCATCGTGGTGTGCTGTTTTACGAGCTGCTTCCTCAGGAAAAAATGATCGATTCGAAGGTCTACTGCACGCAGCTAACGAAATTGAATCAAGCATTGCGACAGAAACGTCCAGAACTGGTCAATCGCAAAGGTGTCATATTCCACCATGACAACGCCAGACTCCACACCGCAATAATCACTCAGCAAAAATTAGTGCAACTTGGCTGGGATGTTTTGCCCCATCCACCGTATTCACCAGACCTTGCGCCATCCGACTACCACTTGTTCCGGTCCCTGCAAAACTCCCTCAACGGAAAATCGTTCGCTGATCAGACAGCTGTGAAAACTTACCTCGACCGGTTTTTTGCCTCTAAGCCCCAGACCTTCTATGAGAGCGGAGCTATAGAGCAATAATGAAATTGTTGGAAAGATGGCAAGAGGTCATCAACAAAAACGGAGAATATATCATTGATTAAAATTCATCCTTTGTATGAAAAAAACTTGTTTCATTTTAACCTTCAAAAACCGAACGAATATATGGATCCACCTATATATCAGCAATACGGACCAATCAACTTCATCATTAAATAAAAATAAGCAAAAGGATGCGAAATACTACACAGAGAAAAATTCATGGTTCCGGTATATTAAATTAATAAAATACTCCAAAGCACGTGCCACGTGGTCGGATGGTTAAGGACGCAGCCGTTTGTGGCCAGCAAATTTCTAGTTTTTGTAAAGACTGAATGATTGAGAACGAAAAAATGAAATTGGCGAAAGAAAAGATTGAGCGATGTATAGAAAAACATTTAAAAAATAAAAGTTTCTTACCATCTTGTATCTGCCCCACGATTTTTCACGCGAGAGAATCGAACCGATGCGATGATTCACCCTATCCGTCCATAGAAGAAATGGAACCAGTGTTGCCAGCGGGGACGCGTTTTCTCGCGCGCGCAACTTCAATAACGTATCAAGTTCACAAGAATACGGATACCTTTAGAACCCGTATTCTTGTTCCAGATAAACTACTAGATTTTATAGAGAGATACATAATTATTAAGCTAATAAGTAAAACAATGTAATTAAAATAAGATAAAGAAATTATAAATATAAGAATAATTATATGTAATTAATATATAATAGAAACGTAGGAGGAAGAGAAGAGAGAGGATATTAAAATTAAATAATTTTAATCATCTTTTTACATATTTTAAATAAAATATTTTATTTGGCAGAATCATAAGAATACCAACATTTGTTGCAAGAATAAGGAAAACTGCCAAAAACCTTACCAGTATTCTTTACAAAAATATATTTTATAAATATGATTTATAATAAAATAAAATTAACTCAATATAAAAAAAATATTTTATTTAAAATATGTAAAAAGATGATACAAATTATTTTAATATCCTTCCCCATGTTTCTATTATATATTAATTACATATAATTATTCTTATATTTATAATTTCTTTATCTTATTTTAATTACATTGTTTGTTTTACTTATTATAAGCCTAATAATTATGTATCTCTCTATAAAATCTAGTAGTTTATCTGGAACAAGAATACGGGTTCTAAAGGTACCCGTATTCTTGTGAACTTGATACGATGTTGAAAACGTCTCCGCTGGCAACAACGAATGGAACGTTAACGGAAATCAGTGCTTCTTCAACGCAAGAAACCTCCCACTATTCTACCTTTATGACTTGGTAATAAAATCAACCAATCACGATCGAAAGTTTTAAAATGGCAGTCGTTGTTTCCATCGTTTTCGACATTTCTCGACTGTAATTGGCCACTTCTTTTACTACTGAAGTCATAAACTCATAATGTTACATATTTCCGTAAATGGCTACAGCTCTGAAGATAATTTCGATTAATTTACGATATACGTAAAAATTTGTAACAAATAAAATTTATTTTGTATTATTTTATTAACGTGGATAAAATTAATAATTTTTTTGTTACGTGTGAAAAGATTAAGGACGACGAATTATATAGTCGGAAATTTTATTGTAATTCTAACGATTAAATTAAATGGTATTTAATCGAAGTTAGCCTTAGATAGATGCAATGCAAAGAAAATACTTGAGAAATACACATAAATTTTATTCCAATTATTATTTATGCTAGTAATCATATTATAATAAAACAAATGTATAACAGACCTTTCTCACTTTTTAAACTATTCTTCTTAGAGTTACTGAGTTATTTAAAGTTTCTCTCTCTGCTTCAAGTACATTGTTTAAAATATCTTAATATTGATAGTTGTTCTATCAATATTACTTGTGATAAATTCCTGATAATCTTATCTCTGTTGAAAACCATTGACGACACATCATGAAAAATATAATTATTTATAAGAGATCCGGGTTTGACTCCCGGCCGAGGTAATATTTTTCGCAATAAGTTTAATTACAGTTTTTTAGCACATTAATATCTTTGAAATATGATGCCTGATTGAGCATCAAAATTATTAGAATTTAATTTAATTCGCGAAATTTACTGTAGTGGTTTAATTGTGTTTAGTCCGGAAATATTTCGGTGCACAGTTTGTTAGACTACAATTGTGGTATATATGTCAAGTACATATATATCATATTTAGTGATTCAAGATTGAATTATTTAAAGCATTTTAAGATCTAGCTTCGACTCTTATTTATATAGGACTCTTATTTATCGGTTGTGTCTCTCACATACACGGTCTAAAAATTATATTATAATTATTTATTTTTCGTTATCATAATATTTTACATTATTGAGCTCTCGCAACATTCTCATTGGAATGGTACCTAATATAATAAAGTAGCCTCAATATGGCCGAAGGTGTCACACCTGAGATTTTATTAGCCGCTGCAATCTGCAAAATAAATTTCTCATTATAATACAAAAAAATACAAAAAGTGTTAACAAATAAATATTTAAAATAAAAAAGAATTTTGCTTTCATGATACAAACAAAAAGTCAATGCTTTTACTGAAGAACTATTAGCATTGGAAAAATTTACCGTGCGTGGAAGATGTTTCGCAAGTTTTTCTCGTTCTTCATTAGATAAATTCAAATTAGGACTGTAACAGAAATGAAATAAATAGTTAGTAATTTACTTGAAAGATTATCAATTTTCTTCTCAATTTTATAATGCAATAATTAAATAATCGAACAACAGAATAAAGCTTTGACCTTTACCTATTGTAGTTGATATCGCTAGGTATAATCATCTGCTCGTTTCTCCTGATATCATTCACTTGATCTTGCTGCTTCGCAACAGCGAAAACATATTTCGTCTCTATCTGAAAGTTTAATCATTGCCAATGTTTCAAAAATATTAGAAAATATGTATTTTACTTAAACGCGTTTGATCGAAATTTCTAAAATTTTTATTTTGTTTATACACAAGCTTTTGAATTGCCTTGTCTCTTTCAATATGCGTTCAATTAATTTGCAAACCTCTATTCTTCTCGCCAGACCGGGATCTCCATCGAGATGTCCTAATTGCGGCAACTGTTTTATTAGTTTTGAGAATGTCACTTCCTCATCTGTTATGGACAGCATATCGAACGCTGACTTGTGTTTAATGTCCTTAGAAGTTTTCATTTCTAACAAACGTCGCCATTTGTTGGTCGACCGCACATCGCTCTTGAGTATCTGTACAGCTTCTTGCATTTTACGAAAAACCTCTCTCGTTTTCTCGATCCTTTTGCGGGAAACGCAGCCTATCGCGTAACCCTTCTCTGTCAATCTCTGATCAGCGTTGTCGGGACGTAGACTCACTCGAAACTCTGATCTGCTAGTGAACATTCTGTACGGCTCTGTGGTACCCCCCGTCGTCAGATCGTCGATAAGAACACCAATATAACCCTCGGTTCGACTTATCAAAAGTGGCGGTTTCTTAAACACCTGGATATACACAGAGATACAAACGTACTTACAAACATGTCTATATAATTGGCTTTCTAATTGGCAGTATCGCAAAATAATGAAGCGTTGCAATTCTTTACAAATTAAAAAATCATAAATCATTCTTTTGGAATAAATTGTATAGCTTATCTTTTTCGGGATAAAATGAAGATTTACAATCAGTGTAAATAAAAAAAAGACTAAAATGAACAAGCCAAATTGTTCATGAGAAATTTTAATTCATGTGATTTTAATGAAAGGCCACACGAAATTTGTTTTTTATCCATTGGAAAGTATTAATCTTAAATACTTTCCATAATTACCTTAGCAGCTGCGTTAACACCCGCGACGATACCTTGTGCGGCTGCTTCTTCATAACCAGTAGTGCCGTTTATTTGCCCAGCGAGAAACAGCCCTGGAACCTTTTTGGTCTCCAGTTGGATGGTCAATTCTCTGGGGTCTACATAGTCATACTCGACACCATAACCAGGTTTGACTATTCACATATAAATGCAAATGAAATCAGGTTTGACTATTCACATATAGATGCAAAGGGAATCAGAAAGATTTTGTAATATAAAATCATAATAGAAATAAAAGAATTCTATTATAATTTCAATTTAAGGAAATTACCTAGACGAGCATTTTCCAATCCTGGAATACATTTAACGAGTTCCACCTGCTTCTCTTCCGGTAGAGTACACGATAATCCACTCGGATAAATCAACGGTGAATCCAGACCTTCTGGCTCCAGCCAAACCTGATGTTTAAGCGCCTTAAATCGCAGAATTTTACTTTCTATGCTTGGGCAATATCGCGGACCTGTTATCTCCTCCGTTACGTGTAAATTACAATGCATATTATCCTTTATGATCTTTGCGACATCTTCATTGGTATACGTCAGATACGTTGGTATTTGCTGATCAGGCGGTAGCCAAACGTTATCGCTCATGAACGAGAATGGTATAGGAGAATTGTCCGGCGGAAATACCATACATTTGGTGAAGTCGATGCTTTCTTTCTCCAATCTTGGCGGCGTGCCTATAAAAATATATACATATAGTTCTAAATTAATATGTAGTTATATATATAATTAATATTATGATAAAGTTTTTGACATAAAGGCAAATTAATTAAGGCATATTAATTGTATAATACCAAAGAAAAAATATTCATTGAATGAATATAATACATATTATGCGAATTAATTAAAAACGTATTGTATGAAACGTTATTCTTACCAGTTTTCAACCTTCCTATTTGAAATCCAAGTCTGTCGAGTGTATTTGCTAAACCAATACTAGGTTCATCGTTCAATCTACCTGCAGGCCTTTTTTCCAATCCAATGTTTATTTGGCCTTTCAGAAAAGTTCCTGTGGTTATAACTACCGCATTGCCAAATATCTTCGTTCCGTCTTCTATAAAATAAAACGATTAGTATGCGACATCTTACATAAAAAATAAATTTACCGAATTAATTATTTTAATTATTTTTATTCAAATCTCAATTCTTTTATTTATTTTATTATGAATTTTAAAACATACTGAGAATTACTCCTTGACAGGACAGAGAATTGTTCTCCAAAATCAGATCTTCTACAGAGGATTCATAAATATGCAATTTAGGCATATTGAAGAGTTCTGCTTGAAGATGTTTCTTGTACAATTTTCTATCAATTTGAGCTCTGAGACCCCATACTGCTGGCCCCTTACTCTTGTTCAAGACTCTATAGAATATTCCTGAAATATCACATATCCGACAACATACTCCATCTAAAGCATCCACTTCCCTCATCAAATGGCCTTTTCCAATTCCACCAAAGGAAGGATTACATGACATCTCTCCTGCAAATACAATCATATTCAAATCAATTAAATCATATAATCTTATTTCGATCAAATGCATTTCATATACAACGATTTTCAGTAGATTTCAACATTACTATGTTTAAGCATACGCACCTATAGAACTTTTTTTCTGAGTAACCAACAGCGTCTTTGCGCCCATTCTAACAGCAGCGGTAGACGCTTCCGTTCCGGCATGACCGCCACCAACGACAATCACATCAAATTTGGTTTCATTCGTATTTATTAGTTGTCTCAGTAAGCGTTTCTGTTCGATAAGACTATTGCACCACCGATTTAACAAAGACGATCTGATTCTTGTAAATATCATTTTGTCTCGTTGTCACACCTTTCGTTTGTATTTTACTTTCTGCAAAGATATTTGACCGTTCTTAAATATCAGAGAGAAAATATTAAAAAATAATGAAATCAAATATCGACATATTATGGCTTATTATAGTTTTATAAATTATTTATCAATTACTGCTTATCTAATCTACATGCTAATATCTAGGTGCACATATTAACATATCTAATCACCTAACTCAGATCTGTCCAATTTTAACTCCGAAGCGAAAATGCAAAGCTATCAACGCAAAAAAATTCAAATCAGACGCTTATCAACACTTTACAATCCCCGAAATCTTATCCATATTGAATTGTTTTGTATCAATGGCTTTGTGTTTTGACTTCAGAACTAAAATTAGACAGGCCTAACTTTTCTAATACAAAAATCTTATTTTAACTTATCTCGTGTTATAATATCATGATTTTCTTTCAGCAAAAAAGGAATTTATGCTGTAATTAACAAGAAGATAGATACAAATCGAGTATCCTGGGAGTATCGAGTATTTCTGGGAAATTTTTTACGAAAAAAAAACATCTAAACATGAATGTTTTTATTGCAGAAATTACAATATAAATAAAAGAGAAGAAAATGTATCAAAAGTGGAACAAATCCGATAGGAGATATTCTTGATCCTTCAAGGTGCTGTATAATGAAAGATATCGCATTACTTTGTACATTTTCGACAATATCAATCGTTCGCACAGCTCTTCCTTGCTCTCAAATCTTAGATCTCTATACCCTAGATTATTAATAAATTCCAGAACGAAGTTGAAACAGTTCATATTAATGGCGTTATAGTTAATGGATTTCCACTTGAGATCCTTTGACATAAGTAACAATGTTTCATCCCATTGTGCAGTCCAGGCTGCTGGCACAAGCTCCAAAACAATACAATCAGTCCACTTGGTGATATCATTTATTATTAGTCCCTCTTTGTCAAACTCAACAATGCCGCCACTAGAGTTAACTATTCCAATGTGTAAGTCGTCGGGTGTCACATCATAATCATCAAGAAAGCTACCTTGTGAGGGCCGAATAACAACACTGGTTGGAGTGGCATTTGCAAACGGATACGGAACACGAAACGGGTCTATAATGAAGTTCTGCATTTGTAACGAGCATACCGGACACGTCGCCGGAATTTGCATGCAAAACACATTCTTGGTCTTGCAATGACGGAAACAGATGATGCCTGGATCGTTGTTCATGTTTCCAAAGAACAAATTGAATTCAAGTTTGACACTCCCAGATATTTGTTCAATTAGATTCTCATTTAATTCTATTTTCTATTATTTAAAGAAATTTTCATTCCTATCAAGGAAGATAAGAAAGAGAGCTGTCAATCTGCAGAACAAAATATACATACAACAAAAACATTTGTCACATAAGGAACAGCTTCGTCGGCCACTTTATCCACTTCTTTCCTCACTATTTTACAACGCTTACACTGAAAACGAGAAAGCAAAAGAACACGAAAAATATAAAAAAATACCTGTGATAACGTAAATAATAGATTTGTTGTTTTAGCTGAATTTCTTTTCGTCTCTCCTCTTTTCCTCTCCATATTATAAAAAAAAAAGATGAACAGTATAAGAAATTCAACTTAAAAAAACAATAAGAAAATATATGTAAAATACAAGTTTGTATATACGTTAAGTAGCGAGAAACGCAATTCCAACCTAACCTAAAAATTCTAACCCAACACAAAAAATTAATATTATTCCACATTACATTCGTACATGATGGAAACATCTCATGTGCACGTGTTAATTATTAAAACAAAATATAGTACGTCAACTGCCTAGCATTATCAAGATAATCAGATGGAAAAACAAAAGCATATTGCCTAAATCCAAACTCAATTCTTGTTAAAATACTAACATGACTGGCGCATATGCAACTGTAGTATGTATAAATGTCATGCCGCAATAAGAGCTCGACGTCAAATGCATGCGAGTATCACTCCAATCCAGTAATTACGAAACTTCTTGTTGCAATGTTGTAAATCGACTCTCGGGTGCAACCAGGGTCTGTAAACTCCATTCATAAAACGTTAGTAGCGCCGCCTACTATAAGAGGACCGCAAAATGAAACTTTGTAGCAAAAAGTCAATATAGTGTAGGCAATTGCATTGGCCACCGACGAGATATTATTAAAGACCGACATCCTTATGGGAGTTCACGTCCTTGTTAATATTGAAGCGATTAAGAGTAAAAAAACTGATAATATTGTACTAATTTTATGATTTATTAGTTTAGTAGACGTGTTTATCGGTGTACGTGCATTTAAAACTCAATAATACTCGATTTTTCTTTAAAATTGTGATTTCAGTGTTATCGTCAAAGTTCGATTATCAACAGAGATAATAACTGCAGAGAAAAAAATTGTAATTTTTCGGCAATATATAGGATATTATAGCTTTACAAATATGCATATTTATTTATAGAGCATTTATGTAATAAAATATCATGAATTTAATAATGTATTAGTCAAATTTATGTTAATAATAGCAAATTTATATCAATTGTCGATAATGTCAACGTTCTTCGATTACCTCCGGGCCCTTTTTATACCGTCGAAAATTTGCCCAAGGTTGACGGTCTTTAATAGTATCTCGTCGGTGGTTTTACGAATGAAGTTTACAGATCCTGGGTGCAACGTTCGAGTGCACGATAACTGCAGTACTGTCAGATAACAATTTCTTCTCCTTTAATTAACTTCTGTCTCTGTGGAGTAAATTCTCTAGAAACAGAGGGTTGAAAAAGTTACTTAATTTATAAGTTGCTTATAAGTTACTTTTTAAGTTACCTTATGTGCATTTGTTATAAAAATTGAGTACAAAAGTAATGTAAAATTGGACCAAATGATAAAAAATGTAATATAAAAAATAAAATACCTTAATTATTAAACTCAATTTATATAATAAAGTTACTTGTATAAAGTAACTTATACCCAACTCTGTCTGGAAGTAAAATGGCCAAAAGTTGTAATATAATAGGTTTACATGCATGGAAATATTAGATTCGTGTGATGAAGATGAAAATATTAATACAATTCCATCATGAGTTTGGATCAAAAGATCCTGCGGTGGCCTCTTGGGGGGGGAGGGGGGTAGAGGCCTCACGATTATTATTTAGATTAGGAACAATTCAACATCGATCAATTAGTACAGTCGTCGCTCTAGCATCCCACTATGAATCATGATCCATGATCCCACATTTACCTATTTTTATACTAGTTATCTAGGAATCGAGACATTCGAGACTAGTGCTTAGACTGGTCGGTAACTCGATGGCGCCACCGTCTCCTCGGCGTTGGCGTCTAGCGGAACAAGATAGAAGCACTAAAGAAGCCTCGAGTTCGAGATCGGAACCATCTAGAGAATTGGAAGCTTTGTTCTTCTTGCTCCGCACCTCACCGCACTTGACCGCACTTCTCTT
The DNA here is from genome assembly GCF_001594055.1 of Mycetomoellerius zeteki. Lineage (NCBI taxonomy): Eukaryota > Metazoa > Arthropoda > Insecta > Hymenoptera > Formicidae > Mycetomoellerius > Mycetomoellerius zeteki. Next base: position 2,772,103 of record NW_017255975.1, read on the forward strand.
CCACCATTTCCTCGTTGCGAGCTACATGTAAGTTCCTGTGCTTCACGTTGGACGTGGTGTGGACTCTACGACGACTATCAACCGCGTATATTTGCAACCGCTGCACCTTCTTACACTTTCTGCAGCCGAAATATCAGAGCATATCAGAGGTGCAAAAGGTGCAACGGAATAAAGCGCGAAAATAAGATACTGCATCACACGGCGAAGAAGGACTTTTACCGATTTGGTTGGAATTGATGTGAAGAAAAGCATACGACTGCCGACCGCGGTGAACCGAACGAGCCTCAGGATTATACAGTCAGCGCCTTCAAAGCATCATCCTGGCGGCGAAAATGCAAGGCTGGTTTAATCGCGACGAGGAGGGCAAGGTGATCATTGACAACAATGGGTTTGTCACGATCACCTGCGAAGGTAATGGTAAATAGACCACAATTTTATATATATATATATATATGAATATTCTATTGTAATGTTCACATTGCAATACTTCACCATATAATATCCATTAGCAATAAGTCAATGCAGATGTATCAATGAATATTAATAACATTGATGTTGATAGAGGAAAATGTGGTTTTTCAACTGCATATATCAGAGATCGACGAAAAAGCAGAACAGATGTGCTTCAATGTCAATGGCAAAGATATATATATCGATGTTGTTCCATTTGAAACAAATGATAATGATTTCGAGGGTGATAAGACCATGAGTACATTGATTGGATCAGAGAGCAAGGAGTCCAAGGAGGAAAAGTTTACTACTCCAACAACAAGTAAAAATGGAAATGCAATTTTTCCTTGGTGTGATGCCTCAACGAAGATCTTCTTGAAAGAATACAAACTGAAAAAGGAATTAGTAAAGCATCGAAAGTTAAAAAATATGAAGAGGGCATATCAAGAAATAGCCAATAATTTGATGGAGAATGGCTTCAGCGTATCGCCCTTACAAGTAGAAAATAGATATAAAACACTCAAACGTGCTTATAAGAACATGGTAACGCACAATAGGAGGAGCGGGAGGGGAAAGTATATCTGCAGTTACGAAGAGTAAGTTTGTTTTTCTAGAGAATTTTTCCAAGTTGACTTAATCATCGAATCACATGTTAAATTTTTTTAAAATAAAGTTGCCTTTAAGAACTATTCAGCTCCATCTATAATTTCTTATTTGAATCTTAATCATTCTTTTTTTTCGTCTAACATATTCTACAAAAGTACGTATAGATATTCCTGGATATCTCAGACATATCTTGTAAACTCCAAATCCTTTAAACTCTTTGTATAATTCACAACAACCTTAAGCCTTCTAACTTTTAATCACAGATGGAGCAGTAAGCTCTTTTTAAGTAAATTTTCTGCATATATGAAACGTGGAATCGAACCTGAATCCACAGATTACTAATCTGTAGACCAAGCACAGAGCCATCCGACACCTCCTATGTTAAATATTTTAAATATGCTTACAGTGATCTGGTTGAGATATTTTCCAATGATATATATGACACGAAAATGAATGATGAAGATTATACAAAGGATATGAAGGAAACGTAAGTTATAACTGATCAAAATTATAAAATTAATCATTTACTAATTAAATATTTTAAAGTTGATTCATAAATATTTTTTTAAGACTTACACCTATTATTCAAAAAAATAATTCGTCTAGTGAGACGTTTCATTTGAAGACTCTTCAGCATAATGCCAGATTGGAGGCTCAGAACGTGAAGATAATTGAGAATCTACAGAGCTGTCAGCGTTTATTGAAGAATTTAATCACTTCTTTGGATAGTAAAAATAAAAATTCCAATCACGTGCCAAGTGGAATCTTGCAGATGTGCATGGAGATGCGGGATATACAGAAAGAGGCGAATTCACGCGCAGAAGAACAAAGGGAGAAGGCTAAGGAGCAGAGAGAGAAGAGGAATAACTTACTGGAAGAAATTGTAACGATTCTCAAGTCTAGAAAGGACACATAATACAATCAATATCAGACAAGCATTTGGATGCATCCTCAATAGTTACAGAATAATAGAATTTATTTATTCTTTTAAGTGCAAAGAGATAACTTTCTTGTTGTGTATTTTTATAATTTCATCACACGACTAATACACATTGCCTTCCTAGTAAAGTTTGTTCTGTGTATGTCATAATAGACTTCATTATGATAAAATTTTTGAGAACAATGGTTATTGTATATTTAATAATATCGTATTGTAGTTGTATCATGGAACTAGTATGAATATTTTTATTATAATCAAGCTATAAATTTTATATGAGATGGCTTTTATTTTTTACATGAATTTTAAATTCTGCCAGCCATCATGACTATCATGGCAAAATTTTGGAACACCACAGAAAAGTCAAACGTCAGAGGATAAATTATTACTACGATGGCAGTCAAAATGTTAACTTGTCTAACGAAATGATTATAAATAAAAATAATTTTATACATATTGATACAAAAAGTATCAAATAAGTTTTTCATCTGTAAATCTAAGTTACACATGAAGGTCGGGATTTGAGTTACACATGAGGGGCTGATCACAATCATTAAAAATTATGGGCTCCTTAAATCCTATTCATTACAAATCAATCTTTTTTTTGTGTGTCACTGCTAATTTGAGTTATTTTACTGTAAAAGTAAAATTAGATTAAGATAATACGAGTTAGAAGATACTAAATGTAATTATAGTTTTAAGATAAGGTTATATTTGAGAAGAGATAAAAATTTTATGACATCCAAGTTACCTCTTATGACTTTGTGTAAAAACATTAAAAATATATTAATATTTCTTATATTGTTAAAGTATTCTATAATATATTTTGAACTTTTTGAGCTTACCTAATTATTCTATAAAGCAAATATACTTATAATGAGGATAAGATGTTAAGATGATACAAAATATTCCTATAATTCATCTTTATTCTTATTGATAAAAATCTACTCCTCCCTCTGGCTCCAGCATTGTTTGATATCTGGCGTTAGGCCACTTAATCTTAAAGCGTCTACCTATACCCACGGAAATATCGTGTCCAATGAGAGATTAGACCTAAGCCAGTGGCACACGATGCTTGTTTTCTTGTTGGCTAGAATAAATTCTTGCTTTTGTATTGGCTACGATACTGACATTGTCAGTACCGCAGCCAATACGATGGCAAGATTCTAATCCAGCAGGAAAACAAGCATCGTGTGCCACAGGCTTAACTAAAGCATGGATTACAGAAAGAGACGAAATCTGACGCAATCCTCGCGTCGCTCACATGTCTCCTGTGGTTGTGTGCTAACATATTTCCCTATTTATTGACGTATTTATTAATTTATTTAGCGACAATGATCGTTTCCACGAATGAGGATAACCCGAACGCGCTGAAGCTGGTTATTGCAGCTAAATTGGCGCAGGAAACCGTCTCCATAAGGATTCTGAAGCCTAGTGGTGAGTCCATTAACCTCTTCCTGTTTTCCTCCCATGCCTTAGTTCATATAAATTCTTAATGAAGTATTCGTGAGATTAGGCATACACTACCTTGTCTTGCGGAAAATTATCAGGTCTTAATAGTCAAACTGATTAGCTCCACTTTTTGTCAATTTCCTAATTCATTAGAATACCGAGTGTTTATGTCTTCATCAATTTTCTTTACTTCTTGACTTGATCAATTGGACTTCTACAAGACTCAGTTAATGCATGTGAGATTATGACTATATATTATATTTAGATGCTACCCTGGGCCGTTTGCCGACGCTGACTACACCCACAGGATTATCTCTGTTCAGTGTCTCATCAGCACTGCGCTTCCTGTTATCTGTACCTAAAGAATTGGAGGTTTTCAACGACAAATGGTTGGAATGGGAAATTTCTCAATTACAAGTACTATTTTGATTCAGCATTAAATCTATATATCAACTATAACTTTATTTTGTGTCTCTAATAGTATTTGTTGTTGTTTTTTTAATGTTATACCATTGAGAATGCTTCCCAGCAAAAGAATGACACAGTGTAACACAGTGAATCATTCCATCTTTATTTAACATTAACAATAAGGATGTAATAATTCACTGTGTGTCAATTGTATCTCTTGCTGGAAAGTATCCTGAATTGGACAGAAAGCTATTATTGATTCTAGGAATTTGTATATAAGACTGGTTGCATTCAACAGATAAAGCAGCTCAGTGAATGATTTTTTTATAATTTTAAAAACAAGAACCAATCATATTGAAGAATAACTGAGCATTCACTCAGCTGCTTTGTTTATTGAATGCAATCAAAGATTCTTAATGTTAAAGCTGTCATTCTTTGCAGCCAGCCATATTAAGTCACGCGAGTGCAAAGACTTCTAAAACTCTACAGAAATCCGACTTATGGTCTTTACTAAAAGATCTCAATAGTGAACTGAAAGACAAACAGTACTTAATTGAGGTAAACAATGAAAGCATTTTATTACTCAAATGTCTTTTTATCCATTGTTTATGCCACTTTTTTTTAGAAATGTAGTAATTTATCACCAGCAGATATTTCTATTTGGGTAAGTCTTTGGAGCACCATACTGATTACAGATATCGCAAATAATATTGCCAAGGACTTACCAAGTGTCGATAGCTGGTTAGCTAATATTCAAAAGCAGCCAATTATCCAACAATCAATTAAGGTAAAGTCGCGTTGTAATATCTATTTTATAAACATTGATTTGACATATGTAATTGATATATTCTGAATGCAGGAATCTATTGAAATGTTCAAATTAGAAAGAGGTTCAAAGGCTATTGCAAGTATTGAAGCTGCTTCTTGGTTCCCTGTTAATACAGCCTCAAATCCTCAAGTTCATGAATCAGTACCTAGTGATGTAAGTATTTTAAATTAAATATTTTTAATTTACATTATTTAGATTAGCCCAACTAATAAGGAAAAAGAGATAGATGTCGTTAATCAAGAAGAACTTCGTAATGTGGCAAAGAGTTGGACCACTGAACAATATCCGGAAGTCAAGGAAAGTTCATATCCTATGTAAGTTGGATGAATCTAACAAGTTTATATAGTTTATAGAAATTTATTAAGCTTATGTTTTCCTTTTAGACTGCCTAAAAAAAGTGAACGAAATATATTGATAACATCAGCTCTTCCTTATGTTAATAATGTTCCACATCTAGGAAATATTATCGGTTGCGTTCTTTCGGCCGATATCTTTGCAAGGTTTGTACACTTAAAAAATACTAATAGTAATACTTTTAACTTAATAATATGATAACGAAATTTTTTAACTTGTACAGGTATTGCAGGCAAAGAAATTACAATACTCTTTACATATGGTAATTATCGTTTTTTTTTTACAATATACAAGAAAATTAATGTTCCAATTTAAATAAAACTTTAGAATATAATTTTTAAATTTAATTTTAAGTGGAACCGACGAGTACGGCACTGCGACTGAAGCAAAAGCTTTACAAGAAAAAACGACTCCTCAAGCTATTTGTGATAAATTCTTTAATATACACAACGATATTTACCGCTGGTTCGGCATTGGATTCGACTATTTTGGCCGCACTTCTACACTCGAGCAGACAGAGTAAGATTGCAATCCTATTTTCATTCCGGAATTTGTGTTCTTTTATTTCTTTATCTTATTTACATTAATTACATTCATTTTCATGATAATTCTTTTCAGAATCGTTCAAGCATTTTTCCTAAAAATTAAATCGCAAGGCTATGTGTTGACCGAGACTGTGGAACAACTCCATTGTGAATCCTGTGATCGGTTTCTCGCCGATAGATTTGTGGAAGGCATGTGTCCTGGATGTAAGTACGAAGACGCGCGCGGCGACCAATGTGATGGTTGCGGTCATCTCGTCAACGCAGTCGAGTTAATAAACCCTCGATGTAAGATCTGTAACACTAGACCTGTCGTGAAAAACTCAGTACAGTTCTTCCTGGATTTACCCAAGGTGAACTTAATATCGTGATACTCCGTCGATATGTTTCCAGCGAAATATGGAATTATATATGAAAATACAACTCTTTATGTTGCAGTTAGAAGAGAAACTGAAGGAATATTCCACTACACGTGATAAAGGATGGTCCAACGTCGCGAGAGTAGTTACAAAAGCATGGTTACGCGATGGTCTTCAGCCTCGTTGCATAACTAGAGATTTAAAGTGGGGAATATCAGTCCCGGTAGAGGGTTTCGAAAATAAGGTGTTTTACGTATGGTTTGACGCTCCTTTCGGATATATCAGTATTACAAAGAGGTATACCAAAGAATATAAACAATGGTGGCAACCTCCTCAGGATACAAAAATCGATTTGTACCAATTTATGGCAAAGGATAACATTCCGTTCCACGCGATAATGTTTCCCGCTTGTTTATTAGCGGCTAATCAAAATTATACGTTGATGAAATGTATAATGGCAACTGGTATGATATTTCCAAAGAATGCACATCTTTCGAACGCATTTTTTTTACTTTGTAATTTTATGTCTTTGTATCTTTATTTTAATCTTTTTTTTCTTTTTGAATCTTGTGGCTCTTATTTAATTTCTTTACACACATTTTTTTCATCAATTTTCCTACCGATGTAATATTTTATTTCAGAATATTTAAATTATGAGGATAAGAAATTCTCCAAGTCTAGAGGTATCGGAGTATTCGGAACCGATGCCAGAGATACTGGAATTCCAGCTGATGTATGGCGATTTTATTTAGCTTACATTAGACCCGAAACTCAAGATTCCACTTTTAATTGGGTGGATTTAGCCACGAAAAACAATAGCGAATTACTAAATAATCTTGGCAATTTTGTTAACAGGTTTGTAATTGCTATATTTCTTTGTAAGTCATCAATAATTAATGTCCTATTATTAACAATCTTAAAAACTTATTATGGACAGAGCTCTAGTATTCTGTGAAAAATTCTTCGACTCTAATATACCACCAATAGAGCCGGAAGAGGCCGATTGGACTGTATTAGCATTGGCACAACGTGAATTATCGGCTTATATAAATGCCATGGAGCAAGGCAAATTGAAAGATGGCTTAAAACGCATATTGGCGATTTCGAAGCACGGCAATCAGTATATGCAATTCCAGCAACCATGGGTGAAAATCAAGGGAAATGACGATGACAAGTAATAATCAGTTTTATTTATTTTAACTGCTTTCTCATCAATTGGCAATTCTCTCTCTCTCTCTCTCTCTCTCTCTCTCTCTCTCTCTCTCTCTCTCTCCTCTCTCAAGTTATATTTTTATTCAAAATCAACAGGAAAAAAGCTGGAACTGTTGTTGCAATTTGCTGTAATTTAGCCTGTCTTCTTTCCGCTCTTCTGGCTCCCTTTATGCCCAGTACAGCCAAACAATTGAGATCTCAACTAGGTTTGAGTAACAAAAGTTATGGCTATATCCCCGAAACGATAACAAACACTTTACCTACTTGGCACAAAATCGGCAAGCCCAGTCCGCTGTTCACTAAGATCGAAGATCAAAAGGTAGAAATGTTACGCAAGAAATATGCTGGACAGCAAGAGAGTAATGGCGATGGAACGAACAAAAGTTCCAACGAAAGTATCGCATCATTAGAAGCTGCTATCACAAAGCAAGTTAGTACATCTTTTTTTTCTTTCCTTATAATACGAGAATCGTCTCTTTGCACGTTTTGTGTATTTTCTAGGGCAACTTAGTAAGAGAACTGAAAGCTAAAAACGATAAGAGCATTTGGCAACCGCAGGTAGAAATTTTATTAGATTTAAAAAAGAAGCTAACCGATCTCAAAAGTAATGCGAATGCGCCTGCGAAAAAATCACCCGCGAAAAATAAGAAAGCCGAACCGATACATGTGCCGGAACAAAATGGGGATGCTCTAACAGATGTGGCGGCATTAGAATCAGCTATCGCGAAGCAGGTATTCGACATCATAAAATGATAGCTTTTTTTCTTAACAACTTAGCGTACAATTTGCTACATTACATCGTGATTTCAGGGCAATCTCGTACGAGAATTGAAGGCCAAGGAAGATGGAAGTGTATGGAAGCCACAAGTGGAAATATTATTGAAATTGAAACAGCGTTTATCGGATCTCACTGGAACAGCACCAGTCGCTGTTGATAAGAAATCTAAGAAGAAAAAATAATTACATTTCCTTCGTGATAGGGTGATGAAATTTTTTTATGTTACATTATTTATGTAGGTATTTCTTCGGCAAATACACATGAATATGTGCAGAGCACGACGTAATAGTATTTGACTAACGATAAAAAATACACATGCGTTTTATTTAATACGTTTATTTTATCTACTTACGCGTTATGTATCGAAACTTAGAGGGAGGGGGGGAGGTATCATGAAAAAACATTTGTACTTTATTTAAATGCATTCATTCGCACTATGTACGTATAATGATAATTTGGTAAACAATTTACATATAATTTAAGGCTATCGTTATTATTAAAAATTTTACCTATCTCGATATCCTTTATTGATACCGTTTCGACATTAACACCTGTTGGAAGAGATTACTCGCTTCTGGGAGCACTAGAAAGATGTTATTTTTAGGCAGAGCTTTATCTTTTAGTAATATCTTATTTTTCTTGTCGATTTTAGTGCCTGTTTTAATTGATTTAATATCTTGTTTTATATTTGGTTTATTACTTGGTTTAATACCTTGTTTTATGCCTGGTTTAATACCTAGTTTAATGTCTGATTTAATACTTGGTTTAATGCTTGGTTTAATGCTTGGTTTAATGCCTGGTGTAATATCTGATGTTCGCTTCGAATTCATTGTGTAGAAGACAAAGTACTCGATACCAAATACGATAAGTGAAATTATTATACCAAAGAGCAGAAGAAACAAGATCGGTGCCGCTTCATAAATGGTCACGCTAGAGACGAAAATCTCGTCGCTTGGGCAATAAGGCTTCCTGGCCGACCAGCGACGTATTTCTCGTCGCCGTAATCCTGAAGTGTTTATCCTCAGTAATCTATATTAAATAATTTTGATCTAATTTTTTAAAAATAAAAATTGTAATATTTAATACATTGTGACAATATACTCACGCTATTTTAGAGATTTCGTGAAAGTGACTTTTAAGATTAGACCACAGGCCCAACTCAGACTTCAACAGGTGAACTTCTGTTAGCTGACATATCATCTGTTTGTCGAATGCTATTTCGATGGATGGATAAATATCATCCGGATCCGCGTGATAAGCAAAACTTCCTCTCTTTATTCCTTCCACGCCCTCCTCGAGCGAGATAAATCTCTTTGATTCCGGTATAGCGTTCCAAAAGGGCCTGAAGTATTGCACATCCGGTCTTGGGTTCTAGTAAAATGTAGAAGCTTGTCAGCACGATTAAACTTAAAAATATCGAATTACTATTTTGGAATGCGCTTTTACCCGCAGCAAAAAATTGAAGAAGACATTTTTCTCAGCCGCCATCTGCATCTTACTATGCGCCAACGAATACAATGAATCATTCATTTTTTGAAGAGGCTCATTCAATCTGGCTGACACTATCGCCGCTCCATAATAATTGTATACCAACAGGCCGAAGACCGTGATCTGAATTAAGGCGATTCGACTGGCCGATTGATTAGAGAGAGAAGGAAAACCTGATCGATATTACGATAACAGAAGAACAATATATCTTCGCTGTCGTATCATTATGATCGTTAAGTACCTTGCTGGCATAATGCGGCAACGGCAATCAATGTCGAAATGCTGCAGCCATAATCGTCTGCACGTTCTAACTTCAGTATGCAGGATAGGATGAGAATTGTAATCACCACGATCAAGATGATCGAGTACCACGTGTCCGCCGCGAACGGTTTTAGTATTATCCAGGGTTTCATCTTCGTCGCAGGTATGGTACGAAACATGAAACAAGTACTGAATGAAAAATTATTCGCAAGTTGGACAAGAAATCTTATGTTGCTGTGTTTATTGTATTTTATTTATTTATGTACAAATTCCCAAATAATACCGAATTCAAAATCGGGACATAAGACATCTTCTTTGAGACAATTCTCGCAAAAATATCTTTAAGAGTATAACTTTTAGACGTCTTATAACACATGTTCCGAATTTGGATTTTTATTTTGTAGATTTTCTTCATTGCTTACCGCGTAGGCCATTGTGGAAAAATAACACGCGCGTAACCGTATCTCTCGATTGTCAGGATAGACGGATAGTAGCCCAAATCCGCATCGTCCCTCTTCAAGGTACTCATCAAGGGACCATTACTATCATTCTTCTCCCAGTGATCGATCTCGATGAGATCCATGCTGCACGCGAAAACATTCGTTAAGCCCGGTTAAACAATCAATATACAGTACACACACTAAATAAAATATTTAAATGATTATAGTCAATTACGTAAAGTTAAATATGTCGGCGACGTGCGAGAGAAGAGTGTGTCCGAATTTCGGCCAATTGTCCATGACCTCGAGGCTGTCACTCTCCAAATAATCTATCAAACTCACATGCTTTGGTCTGTGCAGCACCTACGAGTGGTACATCTTCTATGTAGTAATTAAAATACATATTTTTTTAAAATGAAGCTTACGATTCCGGCTGCCTTAGCTCGCAATCCATGATAATTTCGTCGTCTGTTGATTCTCGAGTCGGTCAAATTGATCGTGAGTCCTTCGTTCTCTCGCCAACTACCGAGCCATGTAGCATTAAGCACTCCGCCGCGCATTTTACAGTGATTATATACATCATAGAGAATGTAATCAGTATCGTTCGGCAACAAAATTGCAAAATCCGTGACGATACTGAAGCCACTGTCGTTTAAACTCTGCAAACTGTCGTTCAAGTTGCTCCCGAAGATCAACCAGGCATATGAATAATCGTACATACGATGAGCTGTACCCTATATACAGATTTCATTTTTTTTATTTGATTTTCAGAGGGAAAAATTCTGTTTTTCTTTTTTGCAGAATTTCGAAATTCTCACTTCGTCAAATATGCCGCTGACGTTTTGATTCGGACATCGTATATCCACAAATACGCCCATAGTTCGATCGGTGTCGAGGTATCTAGGTATATCGATTTGTGATCCAGCCGGTTTAATCGCCGTAGACATCCCGACGTCGATCAGTAGCTTCATCGTAAGAAAATCCTCTGTGCGAAGAAAATCATTAAATTCTAGGAAATTATATATATATATAGTTTTATAAAATTGCATTTTATATATATTATATATATAAAATTATATAATATATATAAAAATATATATATTTTATTTTGTGAATTATTAAGAACTCTTACACGCAAAACGCGATGCTTGACTTACCTTCCACATCTCCGCAGGAGAATCCCACTACTCTAGTTATATTTTTGTAGACAAAATAGTCTCGAATGATTTGGCTGGTTTGCGCATAAACGACAATAATAAACGTTTGTAAAAGAAAAATGCGATAAATCGGGCACATTGTTTCTTATACACGAATTATGAGGTTGCGACGACGTTACAACTACTCCGTTCCATGAAAAATCAGGATAATTTCGTATCTGAGACAGTAGTAGAACTCGAGACAATTCGAAACGATTCGCAGAGTTCGGACTCATTCATAATATCCATAACGTCGATTGACATGACAGCATAATCACGTCGGTTATAGTGATACAAACCATATACAGGGTACCTCGTCACTTTCGTCGTTCATCTCATCTAAGATACTCCTACCAATTCGAGATTGAGCCTTCAACGAAAAATTTATTTAATTAATAGCTCTTGAAAGAAAGTTCCGCAGGCAAATACCGCGTTTAGACGATGCATGCGGCAATGTGTTACAAAAATTTTGGAGTGGCTCCGAGACACCCCGTATACGGCGCGATTTCCTCTTTAGTTTCAAAGTCCTCTACTTTCTGTCCCTATTCTTTATCAATTACCTCGAAGTCGAATCTGTTACGATCGATTTGCTTGTCTCTCTATCTATTATCGGTTGTTTTCTTACGAAAGTATTCATAGGAAAATTTCTCCGAAGAGACTGTTCTGCGATGCAAAGTGAATTCACACTTTTATTAGATCAATATTAGAACGACTAGGAAAAAATTACATTTGTAACGCATGCTGTCTCCTCGCGTAAAATAAATATACGATAATGAGACACTAATGAATGTACCAATTATAACACACGAAAGACTTATGAATATTTCACTTCCCAAAGTGAGATAATTCACTCGGATAAATTATGTTTGCTCGTGCTGGCTGTTGCTTCCGCGTCATCGCTGTTCAAAGGTCTCGGCGTTTCTTCTCTACGAGCAAAATTATGATAAGTCCGACATGCTAAGACGTAAACGCGAGCATTAGCTCACCTCATGAATCGATAGTAGATGACATTCTCGATGAAGCATATTATGCCTCCGACGAGTACGCCGAAAGCTAACAGAATCAAAGCCGGAGCGGTCTCGTATATAGATATGCTTCTCGTGGACAGTGTATCGAGCGTGCATTGAGGTTTCCTGCTCGACCAATGTTTTATCTGTCGATCACGTAATCCCGTATTGAACATCTTGGATAGCCTGAAGAAGAATTTCTTAATTGTTTCTTCAACTACTAGCACCTTCGTTGCATAGCAAGGAAAAATTATAAACAAGAACTTACCCGATTTTCGCCATCTCGGTGAATTGACCATTGCGACTAGCGTACATACCCATGACGGATTGCTTAAACAGATGGATCTCCGTCAATGCGCAAATCTTGCTCGGATCGAACATTTTTTCGATGTATGGATACGCCGTGTTCGGATCCGTGTGATAGGCCAGTATACCTTCGCTGACTTGCTTCATGCCCTTCTCTAACGGCAAGTACCGCTTCGACTCTGGCAGAGGATCCCAGCGTTTCTTCCTGAAGTAATTTGATTCCGAACTAAGTTTCTGAAAATACAAAATTCAAATACTATACGATCTTTCTGGAAACTTGACGCATACATATTTCAACGTGTCTAGAAACATACGTATAGAAAGTAATTCAAATACGGCACAGCCTCTGCCGCGATTTTCAGATTGCTATCCGCGAGAACCGTCACATCATCCTCCATCATGTCGAGCGGTTCGCTCAAACGAGCCGACACTACACTGCCCGAGTAATAATTGAACATAATCCAATTGAACACGAGAATCTGCAGAAGAGCGATACGACCCGGGATGCATTCGGGATAAAAATTTGCGCCTACAGAAGAGATTCTTGTTAAGTTCTTGAAATGATACATTTGCTATCTACTTATTTTATACCTTGCTGAGCAGTAATGCCGATAGTAACGATCATAGCACCGGAGTATTTCTCTTCTTTGCTCGCCTCTTCGCGTTTCATTATTATTCTCATTATAAACATGAAGAACACAACAAATACGGCACTCAAGTACCAAGTCTGAACCGCAAACGGCTTAAAGAAAATCTCTAGTTTGATTTTATTCGACGGAGTGGAGAGCAACATGAAGCATGGTCTGCAAGAAAAAGATTAATTATTCGTTAAACGATGTCAGATTGACGTTTTCTTGATGTAAAGCGAAATTTCGATACCGAATCGGCCACGCCGCGCCGATCAAGGTAGCGTAATCTAATCTCTCGGATACCATAATTCTGGGGTTACTGCCGAAGTCGATATAATTCGTTTGTAGAATCTCGAATATCAAGCCGTGCACGCTGTGACGATCCCAATAAATTATTTCCGAAGCGTGTATACTTGAAAAAAGATATTTTTAAGATATATTACTCTTACAGAAATCTAATATCGCCCTATATTTATTTATTACTAAAAAATAGTAATTATTTATTTGAAATACTAAAGTCCTGTGCAGAATATTAGCCACCAGAAAATACAAGCCCAAATTCTATCTTAAAAACTAAAAAATACCTAAAATTGAACAGCTCAGCGGTGTGAGATATCATGGCGTACACGAACTTATGCATGCTGTCTAAAGATCTGGTATTAATATCGATCATATAATCCTCCAATCGCATGTTTTTCGGCCTGTATTGTATCTAACGATAAAGCATACGATAAAAATATTATAAAATATAATTAAACGTTTCTCCTTTTTCTGTAGAACAACATATTCAGTGACACGCACCACGCCCGATATTTTCAACGTCATGCCGTGCATATTGGCCCTTCTTTCGACCAGAGGTTGAGTCAGAGTAATAGTAAGACCTTCTCCTCGTCGCCACCAGCCCAGCCGAGTCAAATTCAATGTACCTCCGCGGTACTTGCAATGATTATAAACATCGTAAAGATCGTAACCGCTACTATTCGTTATCGCGAGCGTGAAATCGGTCGTCATACTATAAGCACTATCGTTTAAAAACGGCACGCTGCTATTCAACTTCGATCCCAAGACCAGCCAGTGATATGAGTAATCATACATACGGTACTTCGAGGTCTGAAAATATGAAATATATCCTGTTTCTTTTTTTCTTCCTTTTCACATAAGAAGATTGAAAATATCATATAAATATGAAGGATTAACTCTTCGTAATCACATCTCTTGAGAATTTTATATTGATTATACAGGAGGCAAAATGACTCCGACATTTTAATTGATTGCCGTACTTACAGTTTTTGTTCTTTAAAATCACAAAAATTACTGAACATACTTTAAACATTACAGAATATGAAAATGCAGTGGCTTTTTAAAGTTTTTAATTTTAGCATATTTTAAAAAATCGCAAAGGCTGACGTCCAAAGAACAACATGCGGTTGAAGGTGCAAAAAGGGTATTTTAAACTTCGGATAAATGACAGTTTTAAGTTTAAAAAAAAAAGACCTTAGAAAGCCTCGCATCTTTTTAGGGTCCCAGGTAACCACGAAGGGTTAAAGATTCACTCCATAAATTCTTTTACCTCAGCAAAGATGGCCACGGCGCTTTCGTTGCGACAACGCAAATCCACGACAACTCCCAAGCTCCAGGCATCAGTACTCAAGAACCGTCGTATGTTGATATCCTTATCGTGTTTCCGAATGATCGTGAATATACCGGCTCTGCTTAACGACTTTACAAAATAAAAATCACCTGCGATAAAAAAAATGAGACAAAAAATCTTTAGTATTTATGCTTTTGTTGAATAATTCACTAACACTTTAAAAATTTCACCTACTCGTGAAATCTCCACAAGAGAATCCCACAACATTTCGCACTGCCTTGTTCACGAAATAGTCGCGAATAAAGTCACTATCTCCCGCGTTAACGTTACAAGTGAATCGCAGTAAAGCAAAGAATATCACGTACGCACCACTATGCTTTAATTTCGCATTATTCATATTGTGCAAAAAGTAAAAGTTCTGCCGACTTTATGTAACACGCATCAAGTCTACACACATGAATACGAATAAACGAAAGAGCTAACGAAAATAGAATGTAATTCGATTAGATTTGCATGGATCGGTTGTAACATGCTTTGAATTTTTCAGCATCTATATAACATTAAACATGATACCTTGAAATCGTACGTCTTATCATTTATTTACGTTCCAATGCTATGACATTCTGTCGGGGAATGAAAACTAGAAAATGTGTCATTATCGAACTACAGCAAATCACACACGGTAGTGATTAATTATTTGTGCGTATGTCTAATGAATAAACACATAAGCTATCTGTGATAAAATCTAACAAACATCAGAATGGAATAGCATATAGAAATAATATATTATCTGGTTATTCGCGCGAGAATATTTCGCCCGGCGAAGTAGGTGCGTTTCTCGTGAATTTCGGAAAACACAGTTTCCTCTGTTGTCCGTTGTCAGTGGACATTGATAATCTAAAAAAGAAAGAGACCAAATAACAGAAAGAAAAATTTTAAAAATACTCCACACACACAGTGTATTATTCTTTTTCTCAACTAATTAGTTTTTTTAACACTGGTCGTTACCGAGGCCATAACCAATGGACAAGATTCTCTGTTATGCAGATGATGAGAGACAGCGCGGCGGCGATGCCAACGAATATAAAAACGGGTATAGCTTCATAGATCGACAGCGGTTCCGCGATTAGCATATTTTTCGGACAAAACGGTTTTCTCGCCGACCAGAATTTCAGTTGGCGTCTGCGTATGCCCACGTCATACATCTTGGTCAAACTATAATAATTATGATAATATATAATTAATATAATATATTATAATAATAAATATATGAATAATTGCTAAAGAATTAAAATTCAAAGAATGAGGCACATATGTAGGCGTCTACTTATAGTAATTTGCGTATCCTCCTACCCGATTCTTAATAACGGAGTGAACGGACTCCTATGCCTGCCCCAAAGGGCGAGCACCGCGCGAAAGAGATGGACCTCCGTTAGCTCGCATATCATCCGTGGATGGAAATGCCGCTCGATATACGGATACGCGGACTCGATTGATGTATGATAGGCCAGGCCGCCTTTAGCCACGCGATTCAGACCCTCCGCTAGTGGCAGATAACGTTTGGATTCCGGTAGTTTGTCCCATCGTTTCGCGTTAAAATACCGTATCTCCTTCTCTGGTGTCTTTCAACAAAAGGAATTGAGAAATGCGCCAATGTAATAATAAAAGGAGTTTATATTTTGAATAAAATGATATCTCTGTAAACACCATCTAACAATAGCATAACATCATTACGTATAACACGTTATATCATTTGTATTGAGAATAAAATATTGATGTTGCTGTTAGTATTTACTGGAATAAAATTTTTTATTATAATTATTGAACTCCTTTCTTATAAAATTAATCTCACTATTTGGATTATGTTGATGATAATTAGACTTTGATATTTAAAAGCATCTACCTGCAAAAAAGAACGAACATATGGTGTTGGTTCGGCCGCCACTTTCAGTTGACTGTCTGCCAAGCTGATCAACGAGTCGTTCATCTTCACGCCCATATTTTTTAATCGGTCGGACACGATACTCGCTGAATAATAGTTCAAGATTAACACGCTGAAGAGCATAATGTGTATGAATGCTATGCGACCCGCATAATGCACCGGAACGAACACGGAACCTGTGAAAGTGCTTAATTTACCGATAGCTCTTCATTTTCTATGCATTATTTAATTATTTTACTCAAGACTTGACTAAAAATTAACGAAGATATTGAAGAGACAAGTACTGGCAAGTACCTTGCTGAGAAATAGCGCCTATTGTAAGAAAAATACAAATGTTGTAGCCCTTCGACACACTGTAAATGCCTTCCTGTCTGATCAGAATTACCAGAATGGACGCGGAGACTACCATCGTGCAAAATACAACGTACCAGACCTTGATATTTAACGGCTTCAAAAATTGTTTTGTCTTCATGTTCGCTGAAGATATCGTCCGGAATAAAAAGCACGATCTAGAAACAATTCATTCGTGCATCGAGCAAGAAGACAAAGCAATTCCTTATTGTATATCACAAAATTACCGCATTGGCCATACTGGACCGATAATATCTCCCGACCGTAATCTATCCGCTTTCATCACGATTGGACTGGCCGAGATATCCACTGTCTTTTTTTGAAAAGCGACAAACATCGGCGCAGAATTATCCTGCCGCTTTCTTGGATCTACTTCCACGATTTCCATACTTTGAAATAATTTAAAATATTAAAAAAAAATTTATAATTTAAAAATATTTCCATATATAAAAAAAGAAATAAGCGAAAGAAATGCAAAAGTATACTAAAAAAAATGTTCGCCCATTCCAAAAGAAATTCTTACGTGAAGTTAAAGAGATCAGCCATGTGCAGCAAGATCGTGTACAAGAAGTGGGATCGGCCATATTTCGCCTTCATGTCTTGGTCTAGCACGATATCTTCCGTAGACAAACTGTAAAACTTACGCGGCAGCTACGAGAATTTGCGGTCAATAAACCATATTACCAATTGTCGTACTCGCTATGAGCTAATTAGTTACTTACCAAGACTCCCACTCTGAGCTTCATACCATGCAAGTTAAATCTTCTCTCGTACTTTGGTTGCTTCAGTCTGATCGCCACACCAGATTTCTCGGTCCAGTAACCCAAGACGGTTACATTCAAGGAGCCACCGCGTGCTTTGCAAGGATTATACACATCGTATAAATCAAAACCGGTGTCGGTCTCTATAGCAATTGTAATGTCAGTCACTACGCCGAAGGAATCGTCATTTAATAAGCTCAGGGTGTCGTCCAACTTTCGTCCCAAAATCAGCCATTTGTGCGTCTCGTCGAATAAGAAAGATTTCGTAGCCTTAAATAAGAAAGAGATTAATACCAAGAACTTTGCCATTGCTGCTTCAACATCTACGGCTTTGTTATCTTTCTTGACCCTTGTCTGTTCCTTCCCTCCTCTAGTTGCATTTTCACATGCATTACTCCTTTATTCTTAAATTAAATTCTACATTCTTAATTCCAAATACTTTACGCAATTAATATACAATATAATAATTAAGAATTTTTTGTGAAAATCCCCTCTGGTTGCATTTTCACATTATCTCCTTTATTCTTATATTATATTGCACATTCTTAATTCCAGATACTTTATGCTGTTAATATATGATACAATTAAGGATTTTTTGGAACAGCATCTTTTACCTCATAATATATTACAGTATAATTGTGACCTTCGCATCGCGCGTCCACGTAAATGCCTAAATTACGATAGTTATTCTGTAAAAGCTTCCTAAGAATACGTATCGACGATCCATTCACGGATCCGAGGTTGCACATCGATGTAAGTACAAAGACTTCGTTGAATGTCCTCGCGAATTTCACGTTGCCTGTCACAAGTCGAGAAAAGCTTGTAATATAATAATTATATATGAATTATATTTCTATCATTTAAATATTGTTACGCACTTTCGAGACCACCGCAAGAAAATCCTACGACGTTGGACACGTCTTTATATAAAAAGTAGTCTCGGGCCATAATATTGTTATTTGCATAAGAAACGAGCAGTAGACGCAACAGAAACAGTAACTTCCAACTTCCATGACGCATTTCGTAAATTATACGGATTACGCCGAGATTGTACCAGGAGTTTGAAGGAGAATAAAGCAGTCATTCCTGCATTCGCCGCATGGTCAACTACTCAAAGCGCAAGTCTCTTATGAATATTTCATTTCATGCATTTTTGCGATTTGAAATATTAATTCCTTCAACCGACTTACATATTTATCTACCTTCCTGGAACTTTTAGTCATTATTCTATATTATATTTATTTCTCCGTGTTTCTCTCTCTCTCTCTCTTTCTTTCTTTCGCACTATTCAGCGACATTGCTTTGAGATTTTCACATTTCTCAGAAATTGAGAGTAAGGAAAAAATTCAGGAATTTCATTGAAGAGATCACAGGAGATGTAACAAGATGGAAAATATGACGATATTATTATGAAAGGAATATTCATTTAAAATTGTAATTTCAATTAATGTAATTTGTACTCTTTCTAATGTAGCATTACGTATATTAAGGATACATTCTGACACGATGTACGTTCGATGTACGCATTCAGAATCGAAGCGCTTCATAAATAAAGTAACTTATCAATGACTAGTACAGATTATTGCGCTATTACCGCTCGAGCTGTAACTGTGAGTTCGCAAATTCTCAATTCTAAAAAAAATCCGTCAAGATCGATATTCAGAACGTTTACTGTAGTGCAAAGGGAGGAGCGTCGTTGGTCGATAGATAAAATTTGCCACGTAACCTAAACGAGAAGAAGACAAATTATGATGAATTGTAATCAGTTTTTACGAATTTAAAAATATAAACAATGATATCTTACGAGGTAGAGGCGTATTCGCCCATCATAACAACCGGATTATAATCGCAGAGTCGCTCCTTGTATTTTTCCCAGCTCTCGCACATTTTCGCTTTGAAGCCTACTGTGCTGCCGATGCTCTCGGTCATAAGCTGATGCGCTCTGGAATGGCTACAATAAGCTGCAATACAAAAAGAGACATTAAGATACCGCTCGAGAGTCATTCTTTTAATATTCTCCGCAGCAAGGATATGATAATAATGAACACCTTGCAATACTTACTTATCGTTGGCACGAAAGAGCATCCTGGTTGCGGGATCTTGCCGTTATTAGGATAAAAATCAGCGTGTCCCAACGGCGCCAAGAATCCAAACACTGGTCCGCTGGTATGAATCACATCAACGAATTGAGCATCGGTTGGATCCAGCCGGTATTCTGGATCGACGATGCCCGAGATAGTCTCGAACAGAGGACTCGCAGGATCTAGTCCTTCTCGGAAAAATCATGGAATTACGCTCGCGACATACAGCCAATATTTTCGCCCTCGTAATTCGTCGACATTGATAACAAGTATCATAATTGTATTGTCCGTTTACAGCCATTCCTCAGTGCTGTTCTTATCAGTAATATACTCTAAATATTACAATTCTAATTCGTGTAGTTTCATTATTTTAATATTTATCCGTTCTTATATAGCTTTTTCTATCGTAACAAGAATTCTTTGAGAAAAAAGACTATAGTATCAACAATTCCGTTAGAAAGTTATGATACTTTTCATTGATATCGTCAAACTCGAATACATTTGCACTCTTCTACGAGGACTAAGACCCAGTTTCACAACTCATGGTTAACTCTTAACCGAAGTTCAACTTATTCGTCATCACTTTTCAATTCTAGAATTGGAAAGAAATGAGGAATAAGTTGAACCGTGAGTTGTGGAACTGGGCCTAAGTGTTACATATTCATTGATCTACCTGTTATTCTCCCGACACGTCCGTCGTGATAAGCTCCGGCGAAGCCCGCTACATAAGAGCCTAGACTATGACCACTGATGTGCACATCCTTATACTCCAAGTTCGAGTCCCGATTCAAAAAATCCAAGAACTGGCCTAAGTACTCACCAACTAGACGCGTGTTCTTAGCCGCCACCGGATAGGCATCGGACGCTAAGATTCCCCAGCCGACGACTATCACGTTCACATCCTGATAAAGCAGATACGCTAAAAATGCAATTAAATGTTATATTTCTATCTTAAAAAAAACATGTTTTTTTTTTATTTGGAAGCAACATTTACAGGACATGGGATTATCAGATCAAAAGTAGCAGGATATAATAAAAAAGCTTAGAACTCTTCCGCGAAGAGTTTCTGGTGGGAAAGAGCGAGCAGAAAAACTTGCAGAATGATTAATTAAGCCGTTATCGCATTGACCCCTGAACCGACAACGACGTCGATTCCGTGTTTACCGAAATAGGCTGACCCTGATTGTTTGCGAAAGTAGTAGCTGTGGTAGTAAGGAATGCGAATACGCGATGACGTAATACCTAATTCCACCCACCGTCTATTAGATCACGTATCCAGCCCTCGTTTCCGGTATCGCTGAATCCGTGAACGATGAACTTGGTCGGTCGGCTCTCGTTGAAGTGCGATGCGTACAGCACTTCGGTATTGTTCAGGAATAACTGCTCCTCGCCAAATGGATTTTCCCTGTACGAAGCAATATCGTGAGAAAGACATTGCAACGAAATTGATGCATGATAAACATTAAAGTCTCAATCCGAACGGAGATTCTCATCGCACGTGCAAGTTTCCCCAATTTCTTACTCTTCGAGGTAACAAAAGAAAAAGTTATAACAATGTCAAGAAGTGCCTTCCTCAATCGGCTTGTTTGCCGGAAAGAGAGAAATAAAAAGAAGAAAAAAAGGAGAGCGGGAGTCAATCCGAAGGCGCGATATTAAGGCGTCAACGCGACGCGGCGCCTCGACACTCGATAGTCGATCGAACGTCAGCGCTGAGAATAGAATGCCCGCTGATTGCACGTATCATTAAAAAATTGACGCATCCTCCACGGGGCAAGCCGGCGATAGCGGTGCCATGGTGCATAGAAATTAGCCGCGTCGGCGTGTGATTGATTCCCGATCGACGTCAAGATAGCCTCCGAGCCGATTGCAATTATATAAAATAATTATTTGGGAAATATGTCCGAGGGAACTCGGTATGATGATGAAAACGATGAAAACCTGCAGTATATGGCTGGCATTCGTAGTCGGTTCTTATATTTAAAATTGTCTTAATTAAACACGATCTTAAGATGTCATGAATCAATCAGAGGTCGGTATTCATAGTCGATTCTTATATTTAAGACTGTTTTAAGCACAGACTTAAGATGTCATAAGCCAATCAGACGGCTGTATTATCATCTTAAGGCGTTACTTAAGACGATCTTAAAAGTAGAACAGACTATGAATACCCTTCAGCAAATTGCATTAATTAGCATCTTAAGACATTAATTAAGACGGTCTTAAAATAAGAACAGAGACTATAAATACCAGCTTATAATATAATTTCAGTTTCAAACTTGATCGATGCGTGTATGAGAGTGAAGCGTCTGGATGTCTTCTCTACAACCCTGGGAACGATTCTCTTTTGTTTCCTCTTCCAATCGACTGGACTTTTCACATATATATACAGCTGTTATCTCGTGTATCGCACTGAGATGCAAGAACAACATTATATTTTACTTTCATATCTCATCGCGAATCGTTGTTGCGATAATTAAAAGGAGGTCGTACGCACCTGGTGTACAATTTGAAGGTTGCTGGTTCGCGTTCCAGCACCGTCTCGACGATCGACGCTCGCGCGTTGTCGTTAAGCAGTGTGCCCTCCGGATACGCGTATGCTGGAATTAACAACTGAGGAATTAATCGGTTGGGATTAATCGGTCCGCGTCGCGAATAAAATTCATGGAAATAGAGAGGGGAGGGCAGCGATTTGTGCGTATCGGTGCGAGATTCGAACCGGTACGTCCGATTACCTGACCAGGCGAGTAGGAAGGTTGAAAGGACGAGAAGCTGGACCTGTGACATGTCTCGGAACGGGGTGCTGCGCAACATACCAGTCTCTACGAGATGCACCGGATTACTACTTTAACTTGGTCGGCTTAACGTCGAGCCCGTCATTCATCCCGCGCGCTTTCTTTTTGCTCCTCCACCAGCTCTCGGGAGTACGATAAGAGCGCCTAATGCCGTACAGCTTTAATTCGTTGGCACGATTCGCCACCGCGGATTTTTGACAATCGCCCCCCCCCGCCATAGCCACGAATATATAATTTCGTTTTTTTTTTTCGATGCATTTCTATCTGAAAAAAATAAACTATGAGAAATTCGATGAATTGCAACGGAATTGGAATAGATAAACGAATATGAAAACAATCCAACTTTACGAGGAAATTCAATTAACTTTAAAAAATTCTGCAATAAAAATAAATTGTTTTTTACGCAAAAGGCTTTTAAATGATACATATAGATATTTAAAATACGTACCTTATTTTCTAGAATATTAATTGTTTTTAGATAAAAACATGCTGCATACATACTGTTGCCAAGTTTCCAGATTTCAAGACCAACCTCCAGTTCTCCAGCAGACGGTAAAAATCTCCAGTTTTTCGTTCACGTGGGATATTTATTAATTACATATTTAAATTATGTGAAAAGTAATCAGAAAGTCTGCGATTATGTTCGCAGTTTGTTATTTTACGAATAATATAAAAGTTTGTAATTGTGTTCGTACTGTATGTATAAATCTTGTAATAATAATAAGGTCTCTGTGTTGATACTTTGTGTTGGTCAATATTAATAACAAAAAGAAAGTCTATAACGATGGTCGCAAAACGAATTAAATCCTGCGCCTTTTTCTTTTTTCTTTTTTTTTAATGAAACAATCGGCCGGTCTCCAGTCGAAATATGAAATCTCCAGCGTACGAACCTTCGGGTTTCAGTTGTACAGTGGCTACGTTTACATCGTGCACTTAGTCCGCGACCTATACGATAGGTGTCTTTGTTTAATATACAGGATAAACAAAGACACCTATTGTATAGGCCGCGGCCTAAATGCACGGTGTAAACGTAGCCAGTACTCGGGACCTGGCAACCGTGATGATAAACCCATGCCATATCACTGCGTTGCTCGTTTGTTCATCTAAAGGTTATTAATTAAGGTTATGCATTTTTAGCATTAATCGTTAATGCTTTCTTTTTTCTTTTCACCTTTTTTGGATAAGGAACCTTCTAAATCTCTTTAAAAAATTCATTCATATAATAAATTTATATAAAATATATGTATGTGCTCTCTACGATACCGACTACGATTCAAGCAGTTTCGCTGCAACCTTGGGACGTGTTTCGACAGATTGTGCCTCACGCAATTTCCTCAAAATGGCGTACGCATATAGGCGAATTTATGAGAACGATCGACGGTGAACTGTCAAAATCGGCATTACGTGGCAATCTCGAATTTATTTGCAATTGCAAGCCTTGGAAAATGGTACATATATAATTCAATCATTGGATTATTCTTGTTCAATTTATTGATGAGTTGTTGCGTTCGATTATTTCTATTCGATTTATTGATGAGCTGTTTTTATTTATGTTTATCGTTTTCATTATTAAGAATTTCATCAAGACTGATCAACATGTTCATTAACTTGTCAGACTTTTACGTCTTATCGTTTTGAAATTTACTCGAGCCATGTGGTCAGAATTATTTATTAATTGTTTATTTTTTTATGATTTTTTTCTCTAAATATGATAATAGTACACTAAATTATATTTGTTTTATGGCATATAAAATTATTATATGTTGACATCAATTTACATGTCAATATTGATGAAAATCGAATTTTATATTCAATATTAATATTTATTTTCATATTTATGTTAATATTTATTTCAATTTTTGTTAAAGAGTTAACTGAATCTATCAATGCATCATGTCGCCTGAGCCTACGCAAGAACCTATTCAAGATAGTCTGACAGTTCCCAATGCAATCCTAGATGCAAGAACGGTGAATGATGAGGAAGACAGTGACGACGAAGATATGGGTATGGCAGGATACTTGCCATTATCCCAAGTTTCTACCGATGCTGAACCCATATTAGGCGAAGAAGAGGTATAAAACAGTAATTCTTTCTCTAATACGAAGAACTTCTAGAAGTCGTTTAATTTCTTGAATAATTAAGAACATTCCTTTTTTATTCCAGAATGATGAATGGCTGTCTGGATTTGGCGAATCTAATCAAGCATCATCTGTCCCAGCAACTGAAACCCAACAAGTAAGTCATCTTTAAATTAAGAAAATTACTATGAAAATGTTTGGATCAGAATGATTTTGTTTTATTAGTTGTACTATTTACAAATACTCAGATAGTATCTAAAATAATTATAGTTTTTTTTTGCGAGCAAGTAAATCAATTGTAGTCTATAAATATAAAAATAGATCCAGCATATTTTTTTTTTTATTTAGATTTATATCTATGTTCTACCTTAAAAGCACAATAATAATATGTGATAATAATATGTAATAATAAACACAATGAATTTACAATTAAAAAGACACTAATATTTCAGAGTTGTTCTTCAGAGGTATTGGAAGTCTGGTCGTGTCCGCACAATCGTTCTGACATTGATCTAGATGCAACTAAAATCAAAGAAGTAAAATCCGTAATGGCGTCCATTACCATTCCCGAAGCTTGCATTCCGCAATGGGCAAATGCGATCTCGGAAGAAATACGTATTAAACAGATGCAGAATAAAGATTTGCAGAGCTGAAGTTGCAACATAAGTTGAGCTGGTTGCAATAAAGAATTAAAATCTTTACTGTCAGCTATAACACAACGAGCAGTACATCCAGAATTATTTAAAATATAATTTACTATGACGTAAAAATGAAGAAATAATCGAGATGTCTATTAGGTATTGTTCTGAGTCATATATATTTTAGCGTTTAAGTGTAAAAGAATAAAATATTTGATTTTTATATCAGTTAAGGTAAAAGCTGTTTTGAACAGAATTTTAGCATCTCGTTAATGCGTAGGATATATAATTGTGGCATGAGAGGAATATAAATCAAAACATATTCGAACGAATTGCAAAGTTTTTTATTATTTTCATTTTCTTTTCATACGATATGTTGAAAGCAGATTATAGAGATATATAATAGATTAGTTTAATTAATAAACGTCATTTTTCTCGATGAGGTTGCGTTCAAAATAAATAAACGCATGATACCTCATCTTCATGCTATTCTAGTGAAATTTCTGATGTATTTTGAATCGCAAACATTCAATTGCGCGCTCAAATCTTTCCCATTACCATACTATACTTCATCGCATACATCAAATAATCTATGTGATTGAAAAAGGCATGAATTCGATTTTATAATTCAAACTCTGTGTCGATGGCAGCGGCTTTGACTGGATTGAGTTTCTTCCGCAAGGCAGCAACATCGTCTTCTATTTTTATTAATTTCCGATATTTCTGAAAAAAGTTATCACATTTTTTTTGTATTAATAATTCTTGAATTATATTACGTATGTAATTCTTCTATGATATTATATACCTCTGAGGTAGTTCCGGATGTAACACACCAGATATAAATCATGTAACCTGGAATGCATAACATCGAGGAAAGACCCGCGAGCCATCCCAACAAATGGCTCCACCACGGAAATTCGTACGTGAGGTATTTCACAGGGACGAATTTAATGATATTAAAGATGAAAACACCCTATACATAAAAGAAAAATACAAAACAATCAAAAGTAGCATATTAGTTCTAAGTCACGTAATCTGGGCAAATTGGACAAAGTTTTACCACGCAAATAGCAGGTGTGGTAAATGTCCAGCATATCTTCCACCAAAAACAGGGATAGTAGCCTATCATGTCTCGTATGCCATCATAAAATCGGTCTACCCCGAATGCCCATGAGACGGAGATGCACTCGAAGAACATCAGGAAGAGTAAGCAAAATCCGCTTACGGCATACGTGTCCAAGAGTTGAAACACGTACATTCCTCCCTGTATACAAAATTCTGATTAGTACTAAGAAAACTCTGATTAATCTTCTCTTGTTAAAAAATACAAAGTTAAAAGAATAAGATACTTTTACACTCTTATTAAATATTTTTTAGATATTTGAAAAATTTAATCTACTCACTTCCGTGACGCATAAAAGCCCGATTAGATACGAGATCAGGCATACGATCGCGATGAACAATTCCTTCCGTTTTCTGAGTGTTCGCGGCCACTCATCCACGGCGGCGGTGATGAAGCCCTCCATGGTACAAAACTGGAATGCGACTTATTTTTAACATTATCATTAATCCGTGATAGTTCTAGAATAACAAAAGTCGATCCTTGGATTCGATGAATGCGTACGTTACCTGACTATCTAGCCCTATTAGGAGAAGCATGAAGAAGAACAGACTCGACCAAATTGAAGCTCCGGGTAGTTGCAATACCGCCGAGGGATAAACTAAGAAGGCCAAACCAGGTCCTGATCAAAATAATGAGTACAACAAAATTATTATTGTGTCATAATTCGAAACAGATTAAAAGAGAGGATAATTACCAGAAGCAGCTACATCGGCCACTGGTTTCTGTTGCTCATGGGCCATAAAACCGACTACGGAAAATATGACTACTCCGCTAAGCAGGCTGGTACAAGTATTGACTCCACATACGATGAGAGCATCTCTATAATATATCAAAAAGACTGCATATGTATAATCGGTCATACAAATGATTTTTATTGTACGCTTTGGAATGACATCCTCTCAAGTGCTAAAATAAAATAATTATAAATATGGTTCAATTAGAATAAATCAATAATTAAAAATAGGGCTACGAGCCAGTTACAATATAAAGAATATTTAATAATCTTTCATACAAACGTTTCGACACCGATCGGGTCATTTTCAATATAAACAACAAGTAATATTATATAAATTATCGGAATATTCGATCACATTAAAAAATTATCAGTTAAACTGTTATTCTATTTTCGATATGTGGATGACATTATTTTAGCTGCTTCATCAGAGAGCATTAATGACATTTAAAAAATTTTTAACTCATTACATGGTAGATTACAATTCACTATGGAAGTTGGCACGGAGTTAAGCTTCTTAGATATTATGTTGATTGTGGAAGAGCAGATGTTAGTTTTTGATGTGTATCGTAAGGCGACTTTTTCTGGCAGATTTCTGAATTTTAATTCACACCATCCGCTTTGTCACAAGAGAGGTCTAATATATGGGTTTGTTGACAAAATTATACGATTGTGTCATCCTCGTTTCCAACAAAATAATTTGATTAAGGCAATAAATATCTTTTTAAGTAATGGTTATCCTGGACTTGAATTTGTCTTTTCTTCTATACAAAAAAGATTAAAATTCCACATTAATTTTGACAGTGGAAAGGTTGACAAAAAAATCAGGGAGAAATTTTTCACCATATCTTACGTGAATTCGGTATCTGAAAGATTTACTCCAATTGCCAGCAGGTTCCATTGCAAATTAGCTTTTTCTATACCAAATTCACTGAAGAATTTTATTAGAAAGGGCAAAGACCAATTGGATCCTTTATGTAACCAAAACGTTGTCTATAAGATCTCTTGTGATAATTGCGATGTTAGTTATGTAGGTCAGACAAAAGGCAACTAAAAACAAGATTACATGAACATATCTCGGATATTAATAAGAATCCAAAATCTCCAACGGTGATTACCAATCACCGCATTGACTAAAATCATAATTTTGACTGGGGCAATGTTGAAATTTTAGACAGAGAAGCTTCTTACAATAAGAGTAATATCGGAGATGGTTCACATTAAAAGACAAAAACAAGCAAAATGATACAGATTCTCTGCCAGAATCATATCTAAATATTATTCAAGCTCTTTCCCCTTCTTAACATTGTCCTTCCAATTATCTTTTCTATTTCCTTGTTTCCTTTTTGTCATAACGTCGCCTGACATCGTCGAGGATACATATTCTCTCCAATAGTATCATGGCTTACCTTTTATTATATATAACTTAGTTAATTTTGCGTTTTCCTCTCGGCGTCTGACTTACATCATTACGACAAATCAAGGTATATATATTTATGTAACTGAATTGGTACTAAATTACTATAAAATGTACATACTTGATAATTTAAAACTGTAACGCAATGTCAAGTTATTATTTAGAATTATTTGTAAGATTGTAGAATTTTGAAAAGTGAGATGAGATCACCTTTATGATGCTTTTACATATGGACCGCATATAGCGAATACTAAATAACCGACGTTTTTACTGGACATTATAATGTGACCGAATATTCCAATAATTTATGTAATATTGCTTGTTGTTTACATTGAAAATGATCCGATCGGTGTCGAAACGTTTATATGAAAGATTATTAAATATTCTTTATATTGTAACTGGCTCGTAGCCCTACTTTTATTTATTGTTAAAATAAACTTTGCAGTATAATGAAAAAATAAGCAAAAGTCATTAGAATTCAGGTAAAATATAGGATATAAACATGAAGAAAAGAAAATTAATAAAATAACGTGGAGATAAAGTATAGAAATAATAAAGTAAAATTAAGTAAATAAAATGTAACAAAAATAATATAAAATTAAATAAAAAGGAGAGGAGGAAGAGATGAATAGAAAAATAATAACCCACGAGAAATAGAAGATTCTTACTTGTAAACATTATTGTTAAATTTGTTGTAACTGCCTAGAGCTACCAACGCGCCTAGGCCGAGAGCGTAAGTGAAGAATATCTGCGTCACTGCGTCTATCCATACCTGTACACACAATGATCATGCCAATAATTGTAATATTTATATTCTAGTATAATTAAAGGAAAAATCGACGTTGTGTTGATGGTTTTACCTCAGGATCGCCGAGTTTCGAGAGATTCGGTGTAGCATAATACTTCAAACCTTCCGAAGCGCCGGGAAGCGTCAAGCCTCGCATGAGCAGCACCACCAGCAAGGCATACGGGAAGAGCGCCGTGAAATAGACAACCTGTATTACATCGTGTAACTCATACGCTACGTCCGAAAATGGCCAAGACTTTATCATAGACTCATTTTACCTTGCCGGTCCATTTAACGCCTTTCCAGATGCAAAAGTAGCACATGATCCACACGACCGCGAGGGTACCGGCCAGTTCCCATCTTATACTACCCACGTCTTCAATGCCTGAGGATATCATTAGGGTGCGCCTCCTTTTTGTAACAAAAGGCGCAGATACTTTTTGATTACACTGTAATTGATTAAGTAAGGTGTCTACTGGACCAGTAACTTACTCCCAAAATTCCTTCACTGGATCCTTCAACAGTCCGTGGCTCAAGTTCCCGAGGGATGTGGCACATATGACATTGTTTGGCCAGTAGTCGTCCTGCCAGCATGACACATTCAAACGTTCATCAGGTGTGATGCAGTAGCGCGTATTCCATGAGTTGTCGCAGGTTCTCCATGGTACGTCTGTGCAAAATTTATATTAAATAAATGTAACAATTTCTGATTTTCTACAGCCCAAAAAACAAATAATAAAACCGCTTGCAGAAGCGCCGTATATACAATGTTAAGTCACTCACCAGCACGTAAGGAGACCAAGAAGTAGAAGAGCGCCCAAGCGAGAATGATGATGTAATACACATTGGTCCAGCAGGAAAGCACGCAGGTTGCGTATCCAATGCCTGTATAAAGATCAACATTGTCACTGTCATCCTCCCAAAAGTACCTCAACGAAACTAAAACCAGTGCTCTCTAAAATTACCTTTAAAAATAGGTGCTATTTTAAAAACACCTAGACCACCTATCGTCAGCATCTGACCTAAGGACAGTTCCATCAGGAACATAGGTATACCGGCCAGTGCGAGCGCGATGAAGTAGGGCACCATAAAAGCACCGCCGCCATTTTTATAACAAAGGTATGGAAATCGCCATAGATTTCCCAAACCTATGGCCAGTCCCACGACAGACAAAATGAATTCGATCTTTAAAAGAGAAAAATACGGAAATTGTATCTATAAGTTAGATCCAGGTTTCGTCTAGGCATTGTGCATATTGACCGATGTCTCACCTTGCTGCTCCAGTTCCCTCGTTCTGGTAGGTCCTTGGGCCTCTTGATGATCGAGGACTGTCGCAGGCATTGTATCGCTTCAAATCGAAAGTCCGACTCTTTCTCGCCATTGGAGGGAGCTCGGTTGCTGGTGGGCTCGGAAAAGAGGGCCTTCAACTCCTGCACCGGATTCACGGGACTCGCTGCCGGTTTTCTCGGCAGAGGACTAGTGGATCTGTCTACCTTGGGACGGCCGGTCGATCCCCTTGAAGGCATTATTCGTTGCGGCGACGAAATCGCGGGATGAGATCGAAATTGGAGAACTCACCTCATCCTAACAGGTCGATCGCGAGTGGAGACCGGCTCGTCAACTGTGTGTAACTTGTGCTCTTCTTTCTGATTAAAACGGTGGAACGGGATGGCTCGTCCTATCTAGTTACGCCGACCTTAACAAACAGGAAGCCCTTTAAGAGCGGCCGGACGTGTTACGAGAGGCTCGAGGAGAGTATGTAGGGGATGACGATAAGTCCCTAATATAAATAATAGATGAAATTTGCGTTCTCGCATGATAATACCCGCGGTCATCGTCGTCGTCGCGCGCACGAGCGCGAGGTGCGCGTACAAGGTATGACATATAGTAGACAAGGGTCTTGATGATGACGGACGATGAATAACGAGCCACTTCCGGGAATCATAGCGTTCACCGAATGCGTTCTCATCGTCACAACCTTGTCCTATTTTATTATTTAATTCATGGTGTCCTGTGCACTGCGGTGTAGTAATAAATACTTCTTATATTGCACATCTCGCGACGACGACAATGTATAACGAAAAGATCCCGTCTTTCTTATTTAATTAGGAATCTTAAAGTCGTGCAAAACGATCGTTGTATCAAAAGCTGAATTTCAAATGAAATTTCAAACCAATTAACAATTTGATTGTATATTATACATAATGCACGCGATATGATGGATAGGTCTATATTTTTTTTCAGATATTTTTCCCACGTAACTTCAAAGAAGCAAAAGGACTCCATTGTCGAAGGAATGATCGATGTGGTGTTAGCTTTGCGCGGAAATCGCAAGCGATACATACGCAGTTGTCACGATCCAAAATATGCAGTCTTCCTGCACCGTCAATGTCCTTGCACTGGTCCTTATCTCGGCATCCTGCTAAATATTCTGCTTCTTCCACGTGCGAGATCACTTCCGAGATCTTCAGTATAGAATGCGGAACTTTTGAGAAGGGGAATAGAGTTACCCCTTTTTTTTAGCCGAACGCTTAACCGAGCACGATTTTGAGGTAGGGCTCGCACGGATGCCGAGATTTCTGCTGTACCCCGTCGCGATCTACCCCACAATGATGCTCGGTCCCCCTCGAGCATGAACGCACCTATCTTTCCATTCAACAAATTAATGCCACAGTGTCACTCTATATTTAGGCTGCTCGTACGACACGAAGAGATCGGTCATACGCGCGCGAATTGCGGCAACCAAATGTGATACGATATTTTCCATTTTTCCTTATCATTATCATATGACTTTTTCAATATGATAACAATTCATTATTATATTGAAGGATACTTTAAAGGAGGAGACCGACTAAACATATGAGGGCTATAATTAAGTCCCGAAACGATAATTCTTTTCTAAAAAATTTTTGATGCAAAATATTTTTATAAAGAAAGAGCGGTAGAAAATAATTTTGGACTAGCAAAATAATTTAATATAAAATAAATTATATATGACGCTGAAATTAATTGCTAGAATGTCAAAACGTTGCATCACATATTTGAGCTTCCTATATAATTATTTTGATCTATCTAAATTTTTAAATACTTCAACAAAATCATTCTTTTCATGTATTTATATAAAGTTTTAATAATTGTATGATGCTTCTCAAAATATCGAATTTTAACTTATACGTGGTATGAACACAAAATTTATGCACTGAATTTTTTCCGCTGACGTAGCAACGTAGGTTTCTATGGTAGTATGACGTGTAGTAGGAACTTAGGAAATCTAACGAACACAATTGTTCAGTACAATTTTGGTCACTATGATTGCAAACGTTCATTAAATTTCCTACTATCTTCGCTATCGTAGAAATCTACAATAATGCGACGTTAGCAGAAAAAAAATTCAATGCATGAACATTTTGTATTATAAATTAACATAAATTCTAAAATCACATGACATTTTAGAGAGGTATTTAAAAAATACTTAAAAAATACTCATTTTTAAGTAGATGGAAGATAAAGAATCCAACGACTGATCATTCAAATGCCCCGATCACTTTACTGATTAAAGTCGAATGAATTTTTAAATATTTCTCCAAAAGGGCAAACTTTTATTGTAATTTTTCATGTTAAAATTGAATTTCCTGTCCCACATGAATCTACAAATTTAAAAAATACTGTATATTTTGATTTATAATTTAGAACTATAGAGAAAGAAAATGCCTTAAAAACATAATTTCCGAAAGTAAGAAAATAAAATTTAATATTGCGTCGTTTTTATCATATATTCATATAAATATTTTATTTAATTAAAATAAAACTAAAATGAATAACTATTAGAAGTATTAGAATTAAAATACAATGTAAATTGCTATAAAATATGTCTTTAAAATGTCTTTAAATATTTCTTTAAAATTACCTGCGATATGAACTTTCAACTAAAATTCCTTCAATATAAGTTATAATACATGACGCAAATGATTTCCATTGCTTCAAGTCCGTTGTTTTAAATGGTTTTATACTGCTTAAGCAAAAAAAGCACAGAAAATAAAGAACAATTGTATGTACGTATTTTATCAATTTCTATGTTTAAACTAAATTATACAATTATGTCTATTGTCATTCTGTAATTCTATAATATTGTTGACCAACATTTACATAAAGAAAACAAAAGAGAATTCATTCATGCATTTCAGAAACTCATCTATTTATAAACATCTAAACGCAAATAATTAAAACTTTTGTTTAACAATTAGTACTTCTACTTAATAAATATTTCATGTTTGCATTGTAACATATGTTTCAAAATTCACTGCTAGCGCGGCGCTGAAAATTTACAATTTACTTTACGTATACTATACATTTTCAGCAAAAATCCTCTATGAATTCTGTTTGATAAAAAGATATAATTTAATTAGAGAGATAATTGCTTCTATATAATTCTTTTTTAAAATTATAGATAGGTTATGGAGGGAGGAATTGGATGATTGTAAGGGCAAGATAATAAAGAAATTATGGAAAGATAAAAAAATAATACTGAGAAGGAAAAGGGAAGAGAGATAGGGAGTAGAGTGGGGATAAGTACTGTATAGGATAAGAAAGGTTGTGAAAGGCTGTGAAAAGATAACAGCTGTGAAATAGGACATAGGTTACAGAAAATAGAATAAGTAGTACAAGAACATAGTAAGATAATATAAAACTGACTTAATTAGGCGGGTAAGGTGATAAATATGTCATAATCGGAAAGCTGCAATACTAAAGATAAAGATAGAGGTAGAAACTCAGTGAGAAATGATAATGGAATCGATATCGAATCGACATTGAATCGACGTCGATTTGATGTCGATTCCATTATCATTTCTCACTGGGAAGTAAAAGTAAATAGTTAAATAGTAAAATAGTTAAATAAGAGCGTATATGAAGTATGGAAGGATGAATGAGGTAAGAATTTATTGTAAACCAAATCCCTTTCTTGACTATGTAAATGCTGAAGTGTAATAAATTCTATTTTATAATTCTTTTTTAATAAATATATTTTATATTTAATAAATATATATTAAAATAAAATAATTTTTATTTAATATATTATTAAATTTTCAATTTTGATATCTTTAGACAGTTTTCGAAATAAGAAACTCATTTAAAATTATATGATTTAAAAAAACTCATTTAAAATTATATGTTAATTATATTTTAGTTCGAAATAATAATAAAATTATATTTTCTTTAAAGTGACTCGAATAAATTAAAGAATACTTATCAGTAAATTCTAATAAATATATCGCTTTCTCTGTGTTAGAGATAATATTTTATGAGTTTTTAAATAGCTTCTATATATAATATATTAGCATATATTGTGCATAAATATAAAAAAATTGAAAGACAATAAATAATATCAGAGGTAATATTCTCTTATATAATTGTTATTCGATTTGATATGGAATTGAAATAAATTAGAATTATTTCTTAAACAAATTAAATATATATTAAATTTAATTAAGTTTTACTCAAATTATATTTAATATAGTTCTTCTGAGACATTTTAATAATTGACAGAAGGATCATACTTCTGGTCTTCGAAAAATAATTAGAAAACATTTTCACTTGTTATAGTATTTTCATTTAAAAAAAATTAAA
Organism: Mycetomoellerius zeteki; assembly: GCF_001594055.1. NCBI lineage: Eukaryota > Metazoa > Arthropoda > Insecta > Hymenoptera > Formicidae > Mycetomoellerius > Mycetomoellerius zeteki. The sequence continues at coordinate 2,807,277 of NW_017255975.1, forward strand.
TGTAAATAAAACTACTTACTTTTAATAACAAGCATGGTATTTTCTATTAAAATAAGTAAAATACATAAAAGAAATATTTTCGCTGCGGTTCATTTTTATTGTCATAATGTTTCGATTTTTCATTCTTTGTATTTTTCTTTTTATTTTTCGCATATTTTTGCATCTATTGGAGATGATACACATTTCAAGAAAAACCTATAAAAAAAACAATAATTATATTATAATGCAAATAAATGTATGTGATAGTTTACAAAAAATTTTTTTATCATTAAATTGTCCGATTCCGATGAAAGAATTCGATATTCAATTTGATTTGATCTAATTCATCCATGTTCAGTGATGTTCATCCAAGATGCGTTCCAAAACTCGACTCTATCAACTCCGAGTATCTTTTATCCTTGTTCAACATTCGGTGAAGAACAAGAATAAAAGATACTCGGAGTTGATAAGAGTCGAGTTTTGGAACGCACCCCAATAGATTTATTTTTCCTCGCCTATTCCTGGTGAAAATTTTTTTCAGAATTTTTCATATAATTTTTCAGAATTTCTATATAATTTTATAACTTTCTCACATTTTTTTATACTAATTGGAACACTTCTCAGAAAATTCACATCTTTTTTCAGAATTTTTCATATATGTCAATTATGAAATATCGTAAGATTTCTAAGATTTTTATAAGTATAATTTCTGATGAAATGTTATAAAATCTAAAAAAAATATAAATATTTTTTAAAAATTATGGGGGATGAGAAATTTCAGAATATTTCAGAATTCACTTGTATGGAAAATTCTGAGAGTAAATATAAACTTTCTGAATATTTCTGAGTATTTCTGAAAAATGTTCCAATTCGTATAAAAATTCTGAGAAAAATTTTCACCAGGGATACCACAGCAATTAATACGCCTGTGCGTAACCTAGCTTAACCTTAATCTAAAACCATCTGAGACAATCTGAAACATTTGAGCATCTTGCGGTGCCGGCATGTTGGGTACATTCATTAATATTGTTAACGACACTCGGTTGTTCAATATTGAATTCAATTGAATTCTGGATTGCAGTTTTTGACGGTTTTGACAATCACGAGAGTTCTTAAGTTTCGCCTATATTTTTGAGATCATGGACAAAGAAAGTTATGCCGACAACAACGAAGAAGCGAAGGATCGGACACGATGTTTTGTCTGCGACGCTGATGTCAAGGGTCGCTTTTATTCTTTGGCCAATTGCAGAACGCAAAACTCGCGGACCAGGGTAATCGAGAAACTCGGAGAATTAGTTGGCGAGGGGTGATGAATCTACATTTAATTAAACGACTTGCATCTCCCGTACCGACAAGATGTTAAATAAGCTTTCTTGTTACAGATACATGGTCGTAATAACCGAGGAAGATGTGATCTGCCGTAGTTGCGGTATGCTCGTTAACACCCTAGATAGATTGGAGATTGAAATGCGTAAGACGCGGAACCATATTCTGCGCTTTTTAGAACAAAAGTATTCTCTGAACGAAGGAGAGCTCCGCGGTAGTGGTGACAAACCAAAACCATGTCAACCGCCCCAGATCACGAGATCTGGGGTAAAAGAGATTGTCTGTAGCATCGAACCGAACGAAAATGACTCAAATCCAGGATGTAAGAAAATACAATCAAAATCTTATTCTTTGCTGCAATGCGATAAGTGTAAATACACTACAGATCTTGATTCATTCATGGTATATCACTTGAGGAATCATATGAAGGAACTCGTATCTTGTGACAACTGTGGGAACACAATGCTTGAGGTTGCAAAACATAATTGTAACAAGGCAAATAGCTTAGGAAACAAGGAGAATGAAACAGGTTGAGTATCATTGAATTTAAAAAAATGAAATATTGCAGTATCATTAGTCGCTTTCTATTTATATCAAAATTTAGATAATTATCTCATGACATCATAACTCTTGAATATACATTCTTTTTTATTCTAATAAGTGATATTCAACAGAATTTTTACCTACAATCTGTATAAACTCGCCATGTATTTTACTAAGTCTTGTTAATTATTTACATTAAAAGTGAAGTTTAATAATTTGTATTGTTATGAGATAACTTTGTCATCAAAGCAAGTAGTAACATCATTATTTGAGTATAAGATATTCACATAATTTTAAAGTTAATATCACTTGTGAAAATGGAAAGCAGCTATTGTTCCGAGTTTTCTATAATTGTTGACATTGATACGTTACAGATAATTCTGACGTTGTTAGTAAGTATGAATCAGTACAGGCAACACTTTCGAAGCCAACTCAAATGTTGCCTTTTACTCAAACTATGCCACCGCCACTGATAGCTTTCTCAAATTGTAATCCTCTGTATGACGCCTCTACGTTACCAATAAGCAAGTATTTACCAATAGGTTAACACATTACTGTGCCTAAATGTATCTTAAAAAAGAAACTTCTGTTACAAAAGGTGATTCCACGTCCTCTCAGGAACCAGTGTACGTCCTGCAATCGATCGACGTGGCTGATACTGATAACTCAAAGAAGATGACAAAATTAGACTCAAATCTTATACAAAAAACGCAAGTGAAAGATAAGAATACAAAACAGGTGTTGACTGTGAAAGAGGATGGAAGTCTGTTAATGGTAGAAGTACCAGTGTCCTGGAAAGCAAAAACGCCGATTATTAATCCATTGACGTTCGAGCAATTATAGAAGATTTAAGTAGAGTTGCAACGAATATTAGATAACTTTGGCGCTCTGGCTAGTCGGTAATATTTTTACTATTCGACGAAACATTGAATGTATCGTCTAAGTATTCGACCTAATACCAAATAATTTTAATCGTAAGAATAGGATTTTTTTTTTATTTGTAAAAAAAACTATAGTGTAGCTCTTTACAAAAATCAGTGAAAATAATTTTGTTAAAAACGAGTACCTTCTACGTTTCGCAGTCTAACAAACCATATGGAAGTGTTTCCTTCAATTTTTATGAGCTCTCACCTCTTAAAAATGCAATTGAACACAATAAAAAATGTATGTACCTCATTTTCGTCGACAAAATAATGTATTAGAAGCTCATTAGAATCAGAGATGAACACTTCCATGTGTTTCTTTGTAAATTATACCAATGCTGTCCACGATGGGTACTTTTGGCTTGAAATGTTTTAGTATTCATGTTGCCAAAGTTGGCAAAGACTAATGTATTTTTTTATTAACTTGTTTGTTTTCTCCATTCCTACTCACTTCATCACTGTTTTGTCATAACTCCTACTCTAATGAGCGCGTTGGAGTAAGACCTATATATATGATAGCGGAACATATTAGAGCATGCAACGTGAACAAACCTTGAGTTATACTAATTATAAGTGAGAATGTCGCGCGTCCACTGCTTTTATTAAAATCGTGCTTAATATTCGTTGAATATTCGGTTATTCGACACATTGCCGAATATTCGGTAAATACCAAAGTTAAGTGCCAAATATTCGTTGCATCTTTGATCTAAAGAGGCTCGATATTTTTATATTTAGTTATTCTTACAGACTGTACCTGTTAATATAAAACAAAGTGTAATATATAATAATTTATTATATGTTAATATAATTATATATTATAATTATAATATATTATATATTACTATAATTATATATTATAATTATAATATTATATATATATATATATTATGTTGTACGTACAAAGATTCAGAACATTATCAAAAAAAAGCAATTAATTTGCAATAATCTATATCTATCAGAGAGAGAGAGAGATATACATGATTTATTTTATTATATTAAACATAATTTATTATGTACTAAATGTAATGTCCGTATATTTTTGTCTTCAAAATAAAAAACCATAAACGCAAAATCATAAAATACATGTAAAATTCTTAAAGAACTTAATAATTTTCATTTTTTTAATATTTAGATATTTTTACAAGCTTTGTGTTTTTGTCTGATCGAATAGAGAAATCCTTTTGTATTTTTTACAAGAAATTAATTGCGCTTAAGTTATGATTAATTGTGCTCTTCCCAATAAACTTTCTTTTTTAATATGTGGGACTTGTTATACAGGGTGTTTCCAAATTAAATCGCAAAACTTCGGGAGCGTGTAGA
>NW_017255975.1:2812413-2817201 GCF_001594055.1 Mycetomoellerius zeteki
CAAGAGCCGTGTTTGACAGATGCAATGCTTGTATTGCTGCAAGAGGTGCACATTTCGAACAAAATCTTCATTAAAAAGTTTATAAATAAAATAATTAAAATAATAAATTAAATATATTTTTTTCTTTTTTCGTGATTTCCTGCGAAACAAAGCAAAAAGGAGCATATGTCTATAGGACTTTTTTTCTTAGTTTTTTACTCCTCTACACGCTCCCGAAGTTTTGCCATTTAATTTGGAAACACCCTGTATATATATTTATAATATTCTTGAAGCTGTTAAAAATTGAAATTTTTGTTGTTAATACCCGGCTGTTTCTTCTTAATTCTTTTTATAACACTTTCTCAAGTAATTGAGGATCCATATGGACAGAGCTTGCGAATGTAAATAAACAGAAAAAAACGAATTTCGGTTTAACTTATTTTTTATTTTTCCCTAGTTCTGAAAATTAGAAAAAGATAAAGTAATTAAAATTTACTTAATTGAAATTACTTTGGTAGAAATAGACATTAAACGAATTCGCGGTTTCTTTTTTAAATCAATCGTACGAGAAAAAGAAGTGAGTTTCAGCGCCACCTGGTTCGAAAAACTGCAAACTAAAGTCACGTGTAGTGGGAAGTTAGATTGATAAAAATACTCGCCAGACGCCAGTTTACCGACTTGGAATTATTCTAGCGACGTTCGTGTCGCGACGTTGGCGCCACTGCTATTCAAAATATTTTGAACGCGTCCCAACGCAACAGTTATATGGTTATCAATGGTTATGATTATTATGATATACTGGAGTAAATCGTACAACCAGTTGCAACACTTGCAACCAGTTTAGACTCAAAGCAGACATAAGTTATTATTTACTCGAACTTGTTCGCAAGTGCAATGGCTATTGAGGGGCTTAAGTGCAATGTACTTGACATCTTCCAAAATGACTACAACATTAAGGATAAATGGATATCGTCGTGTCGAGAGTTTCGGCTACGTGTCGACGCCAGGATCGAACAGGGGCACCTCTATGAAAAGGGTACAGTCCCCCAGTGTGTGCTTTTGTAATTACAAACTGTCGAAGACTATCGGCGAAAAAATCGAACTCACTCACATCAACAATAAGTTACTCACGAGAATTCATTTACAAGTACAAGATCCGGTTCCATCAATGTAAAATTAAACTTTAATCTCGGTTACTCTTTATCTTTTTCTAATTCTAAGGCCCAGTTCTACAACTCACGGTTAACTCTTAACCAAAGTTCAACTTATTTCTCATCTTTTTTCCAATTCTAGAAATTCTTGAAATGAGACAATGAATAAATTGAACCTCGGTTAAGAGTTAATTGTGAGTTATGAAACTGGGCCTAAGAATTCTAAAACTTAGAAAAGGATAAATAGTAAGCTAAGATTGAAGTTAATCTTACATTGGTGGAACCAGGCTAACTAGAGCAATCTTTTGTCTTTGCTTTGCAGATTGTAGTAAAAAAAAATCTGTCTACACTGACAAGATGTCAGAGTTGCAACAGGAAATTAGCACAACAAAATCTAACATAGACTCTGTCATATTGCAACAGAAAATAATGGATAAGAAGATATCAAACGTGATAAAGTTACAAGAGGATCTGAAGGATGAGCTGGAAAAGGCAAAGGCACGAAAAGAAGTCTTGTTGCTGGAAATGGTGGATCTACAGTATGGTAAGTACACCTTTTTGCCTGGATCTGAATCTACAAGTTCAGTATTGCATTGTTTCTCTCCCAATCGAATCTACTCTTATTTCATTTTAATGTTTACAGAAGTAGAAGAAAGAAAGAAAAAGAAAATCTTACAATGGGACGCCATTAAACGTGCATGTAACATTTACAAAGTACATTTGGATGTATATATAAGTCTTCAAGAGGATGAGGATTGTCAGTTCATAAAAATATCCTTTTTCACAAACAACGAAGAGACAAAGAATAAATACTTTGTTCAATTATCATACAGTGATAACCACTGCACAGGTATGTAACATTCTAAATTAAATCCGGAATAACAAATATAATTAGTTAACGCTATTGAGACAGTTAATCATTATTTCAGTCGAACGAATTGAACCGAGAATAAACAAAGAACATTTCAACGAACTAAGCAGTATAAAGGATTCTTCTGAACATTCCAAAGTTTCGGATATTACTTTGTTTCTGTGTCAGGTACGAAGTTTATTTCTAAAGCATTACATGAAAACGTAGAAAAAAAATTATAAAACATGTAATGCATAGTTAATTATAATAACTTGTAAAATAGACGTATTTTTTTAAGATAAGAAATAACATGTTCTACTCCTCGTTGCGAGAGTGATTTTTATTAATAAAGTTTTTATTAAAAGTTTAGATAACTAAAATAAATTGTATATGTATAAGATATGTAACATACGACACTGTCTAAACGTCGGCACGGTTTTATTTAATTATATTTATATGTGTATATATCATCATTACAGCGATATATTTTTTGTTTCTCCAATTTTTATTTTGTCATAAAAGTCATAAAAGAGCAAATTGTAAATCACAGTGGGGATAAATAATAACTTAGTCGCTAAAATTATATAAACAGGTCTCTGCTTTTGTCTTTTTATAAGTATATGTACGTACATATACTTATACATATGTATGTATGTATATATATATATATAAATGGTACCTACATACACATGTAACATTGCGTCGTCCTCATAGACATCGCGAGAAATTCACTTATAAGTAAAATCAGTACGATATTTTGACCTTAACGTTAATATACCGCGTGATTATCTTTGATAGTATTTCATATACTTGCATACTTATTAAATAGGCGTTATATTTACTCGTTGTAATACTTAATCATTTCTTTCACGATTCTCGCGATGCCTCTCCACGACGAAAAGTTATTCTTCATTAAAATACTTAATAGAGATAAATTATTTTGATTCTGAGTTCTAGCTAAAATTAAGCTAGCAGTCGTGCTATTGGCTGCCTTCTGTATATATCTATATAGTATGTGAAAAATCAAGAGATACTAATCATGCCCGTTTAAAATGTATGATGACTGTTTCTGCCAACGTAGATTAACTTTAATCTCGGTTCAACTTACTCTTATAATTCTAACTTATAATTCTTAGAACTAGAAAGAGTTAGTTAAATAAAAATTAAACTACATTGATAGAAAAAAATGGACATAATAAATTTAATGATCTCGAGTCAAAAATGGCGCCATTTGCACGGTAATCTTTTTAAGGATCTTGCAAATTTTCATATTACATTTAGCCGAAACCTTTGATTTACAATTAACACATATTGATTAAGGGAAGAATGCTTCGTAAGGTGTTTCTTTTCATGAATCTTTCGGAAGAACGGACGTTTATACTATATTTACCGTAATATTATTTACGCGCGCATGGAATAACCGAACACCGTACGCGGATGACGAACGGACTGATCCTATTATGTATGCGTAGAGGCACGCTGATAACAATTCGTCCCTATTGGCACGAGTTAACGAAGGAGTCAATTGATCGCCCACTGCCAATCTGCCCGTGCCAATGGCATAAAGTTAACAGATTTCATTTGCTCCATTGACCCGTCGGGAATTCATTTGCATATACATGACCATCGAGAAACTTGAGTGAAGACCGAAGTCTTCCGCGAGTTATCACGTTGTAAAATGTTGCTGTTTTCCTTCATTCACATCGTCGCTCTGTGATATGTCGGAAACTTATCAGAAAACGATGATTAACATATTTCCGCTGTGGGAAACACTCTACGTACCTTTGCAAAATACAATGATATTGAACATATATTTTTTATTGTTTCGTTATATTGCGGATGCAATTGCATCTGTCGAGAACGCCATACGTTTAAGCGAAAAAGAGCGAATTGATACCAAGTGAATGTATCACCAATCCATGGTGGAATCGCCGTGTTGCCAATCCATGCGATATCGAATTTCGCAGACACGTTATCGGCCATTCTCTATTTCGCGCGCTCAACGAAGAGGAAAATTTGAGACTTATTTCTACGTAAACGCGGAACTTTTCGCCAGTGAAGACTATTTACAATGCAAGGGCATGTAAGGATCTCATTTGTTGCCGAACAAAAAAGTGAATATAATTTATTAGTATGCGGTACAATTCCACATTCGTTTCCTCTTGACGTACGGAATCTGGAGCTTGAATTTTTCTCAAATTATTTCAAGACTCCAATATCAAATAAACGAGTGGTCCTCGTTCGCGAATATCCAACGGGATGTTTTTGGACGCGCAAGATTCTCCTAAGTATACATATCGAAGCTGTCCTGGTCCGTCTCGGGACTTGCTACGATTAAAGAAGGTGCTTCTCTCGGCGACTTACGAGATCGCCGAGCGCGCAAAATCGCTTCTCTATTTATGTGCAGAGACAAACGCACAAACACACCGCCACCTTCGAAATCACTGGGAACGAAATTCTCCAAGAACGCTCGGAAATACCGTCGAGCATGTTACATTTCACGATGTACATACACGCGATGCGCACTACAATGGGTGTCTACAGAGACGGCGTTGTTTCTAACAATCGTTCCGCTCATACTTTGGTGGTCTACCTCGCGCCTTTCTTGCCGTCTCGTCCAAACGAAGACAAGTTCTTGCGCGAATTTCTTAGATCTCTCCTCCTTTTCATCGTCGGATCTTCACCCTGCTTGATGTGGTGCTCGCGCAATTATTCTCATAGGGCCAGCACGCACCGCGGCGACGCTGGAGCCTTTACTCGAGGGTGGCAGCAAAGGACACGTTGCTCCCGGATGCGGCCGCCGCGGCG
>NW_017255975.1:2817235-2817811 GCF_001594055.1 Mycetomoellerius zeteki
TGGTAGCGCCGACGTCAATGGCGCGGACGTTGTGGTAGTTGGACAATCGCTGCCGACCCCGTAAACCTTGGCGTGATTTACCTCAAGCGCGACGGTCAAGTCGGCCAGACCGGCGTCGCACAGCACGGGATTATCTGCGAACAACAAAGCGTGCGTGTGAGTGTAAGGGCTTACCGCGTGACACACGATCAAGTGGAGCAACAATAAGATATGAGAAATACATGTAGCTTGCCCGTTGCGCATCACGGGCGTGGTTTGATTTTTTCATTTTCCCGTGGTATCTTATGCTTTTATACAATATATTTTGCTATATCTCAGCCCTAAATTCAAGAGTCACATTATTTTGATCGTAAATTATCGTAAAAAAAATTATCGTAAAAACACACGCGTGATTAATGACAATGTGGCGCCAGCTGTGATAACAAAGATTGCCTAGCTGCAATACTAATCGTTAATAGCTTATTGTCACATTCGCGGTCCGAACCCGAAGGCTTTCCTAAACTTTTCGTTACAATTCTCGTCGCAAGTCTCCTGAGTTTCCCGGATGCGAAAGTTCCTCGTGAGCGAAGTAGGGAA
>NW_017255975.1:2817841-2820407 GCF_001594055.1 Mycetomoellerius zeteki
GCAGCCAGAAGATAATGGGATTGGGCACGATAGCGTGTCTGCAAAGAGACAGTCGATATATTAACAATAACAAAGCTCAACAGGCAGACGCCGGTATATAATAAATAAATCGAGATGGCGCCGCAGCGGGGGTTATCGCGAGAAATGTAACCGTTGTAACAAATAATGTACGCCTCGGGAGCCGAACGGAGCCAGGAGATTATCAGCCAGTAATTTATTTTCCGTCCCCTTCGCGCCCGGCTGCTCTCTTCTCCAGTCCCTTCTCTCACTCTTTCTCCCCTTGCTTGCCTTCCCACCGTTTGTTTGTCCACGCTGGACCTTACAAGCGGTGTTTATTAATTATGCGATGCCGCTGACGCCACTCATCGTACTATCCTCTTCTATCAATATCTAATTGAATTTAATCGTTCATCAATCATTGCCAAATAATGTCGAACAACCCCTAGTCGAAAAAGAAGTAATATTAGAAAAAAAAGGCAGAAAAGCAGTACTAAATTGTGTGCAGCTTCATAGAATTATAATGAATATCTTTAGATGTTTGTTCCAGTATAGTGTGAAATTTACAGCTTATTAAATTGAATATTTGCTTGTGAGACATTAGAATCCTCTATGGTACGAACAGTCGTCTCACCGAGCGGAGATTCCTGTGAGAATCAGAATCTTATTTACGGCTGTTAACTCGATTACCGTTCGTCTGTGACGAATCTTTCATGTACTGGCCGAATAACAGATAACAATGCACCTTTTTTTTCTCACCAATGCGATTATGTTATACCAAAATTAAATTCACGTGTCTTGTTGCCTTTAATTAAGAGTTGTTTTATTGCGAGCAACATTATATAGATATATCTGGAATATTAAAAAAAGAAATGAATCACTTTTTCTCGGTGTTGCCCTTTTTCTATTTGATCTTCAGATCGGTAAGAGATGTACGATAGAAGAGTCTTAAATAGTGCAATACAAATTCTAATATTTGCTATTATATAATGTTATTATAAACAATCCGTTGTGTGCACGAATAGAAATACGTGCGATAGCGTTAAACATGATACTGAAAGGCTGCGAAGAGGGACGCCTTGAAAGAAAGAGAGAGAGAGTGTATCTAATATAAGCTCACCTTGAAGGTATATACGTAGCACGTCGGGGACTCCGTGAATCGTGCATCGTGTATTAGCCACCAGCTCCGGCATAAGAGTACGTATTTGATTCATGCTAACGTCGGCCCAGCAGAGCACCGGGAAACCGCGAAAATCTCGACCGGACAGCGTAACCAGACGATTGTGCGACGCGATCAGTTCCTCCAACGACGGTAGCCACGTCTAAATCACGATTGTACAATTGGTACATGATTATGTCGCACGTCGAACAAAGAAAGAAAAAAGGAAAGCAAAAAGAAAATTCGGAGCGAACTTTTATATTTACCTCCGATGTATCTTCGAGGGTGGTGAGTTGATTGTGCGAGATGTCGAGCACTCGTAACCCGTCGAGACCACGCAAATCGCGCGGTCCAATCGTGGGGCCCAGCGCGTTGTGGCTAAGATTGAGCCTCTGCAGCTCTTTCATCCCTAGGAACAGAGAGCCGTCTAGACTACGCAGCTCATTATGTTGAAGGCGGAGATCTTGGATAGTACTGCCTGCAATCTCCTCGCCCTCCTCTTCCACCAAATTCTGCGGACATCAAGAATAGATTTCGACCGATCGTCAGATCAGAGAACGTAAACAGTCTCGATGATGACGTTACGTTGATACGTAAAGTATCGGATGACGTAGATACCTACCTCGGAGGACGGTCTTCCTCTGTGAAGTCTGGCAATCCGGTTATTCGACAGATCGAACAACTTAAGTTCACGTAGACCGCGCAAGGAAGCCAGAGAAAATTCACGGAGCTCGTTGTGCGTCAAGTTCAGGCACTTTAACGATCTGAGAGGATAAAGAGCGCTACTTCCATTTCCATCACCGTCCGCGCCGCCGAGAGATTTGAGAGAGTTGTGCCCGAGCTCGAGGTCCTCTAACATCTCGGCTTCTAAGAAATCGTCCGCGTTCAGCTAAAAAGGCATAATTTAGATGTCTGTTGAATTTCTATTCATAATGTAATATGTACGTAAACTGCGCAATCTAATTAACGCCATTCGAGTCGACGTGTCACGCAATTTGAACGAGAAAGCCGCGACGTGAAATACGTCCGTCTGTTTTATTCGAGTGCCGACTTGAGATCCTTCCGCCAGGCGGAAGGCGGTAATAATTACGTTACGTCGCGGTAATTGACTCAATGTACGGCGCGCTTTTGCTCCCTCCGACACCCCCGTCGTATCGTACGCGTTAAAACGTAATATTCGAGAGCACGTGCGCTTCGAATGCACTCGCCTGACGATGCAATTTCGTAGATTTACTCTCTCACTTTTAAATTCCTCGAAATCCCCCTCTCTATCGAAGAGAAGACTGTGGTACCTAGAAACATGTACCTTAAAACGCATTAATTATTTTTTAATAATGAAATTTTTTTGTTGACTGTTTTTGTATTACTTTTTAACTGAAGTAATCCTGCACTGAAAAAAAAGATTGGCTG
>NW_017255975.1:2820537-2849208 GCF_001594055.1 Mycetomoellerius zeteki
TAATTTGCTGCAGCAGTCAATCTTTTTTTTTCAGTGTGGTAAAAAAAAATTGATAGAGAACGTTGTTAGAAAAATCCTATCGTTTCGAATATGGAATTTGATTAGTAAATTCACTAATTTGAATCAGATCTTATAGAAATCTTGTACAAATCTTATAAAATACGATAGGATTCAATTGTGATGCTCGCGAGATCACGATAGAAAGTGATATAAACTTACAGAAAACCACTTATAGAAAACAAGTTGCATGTAAAAAACGTTTCGTACATATGCCAAATTTGCGAAAAATATTAAGGCCTCGGTAGTCTAACTGATAAGGACACTCATATGGAATGTAAGAGATCCGGATTCGACTTCCGGCCGAGGTAATATTTTTCGCAATAATTAAAAATTTATTTACAGATTCTATTAGGTTAAGATCTCTACAATAGTTGTTTATTGAGCATCAAAATTTAATTTGTAATATTATTTCAGTAGTTTAGCTGCGTTTGTAAAATTCAGAAAAATTTTTGCGCGTAATGAATATGATATATATGCAGGTACTTATATATATAGCATATATATAATTTACAATTTGAATTATTTAAAAGAAGCAATTAAGGATCTAGCTTCGACCGGCATTAGGCCTTTAATATATTATTAGTGAGTTCTGCACGTCGGTCCTATGAGATTTAAATTTGCTTATAGAAAATGATACAAATTGATAGAAATCCTATCGTTCTCAATCGTTCTCTAACTTTTTTTTACCAGGAATATAACTGATGAGCAGCCAACATTAAAAATCTCGTTATTGTTAAAAGATTAATTAGTGTGTCCCAAGGTTCCACAATCTCCTCTATATCTTCGATAGAAAAAAGTCGAAGCTTAAGAAGAATCTCGCATGACGTTGTGGTGAGCTAAATACCTCTTGCAATTCGTTATATGAGAGCTCCAGGAACTTTAGGCGCCTGGCTTTCTGCAGAGTACCGTCGAGATTTCGGATCTTGTTCTGCTGGAGAAAGAGAGTCTCCAGACGGTGAAGGTATCGGAACTCGGTCGGAAGATGCGTCAGCTTGTTATCCGCGGCGTAAAGCATCTTGAGATTATGGCCGGACGACGGTAGCTCGCCATCGAGTGACGTGAGCTCGTTAGAATTAATGAGCAACCACTCGAGTTGATTCAAATCTCTGCAAAGAGTAAACAAGTGGGGCACGTGGCTAAATCACGATAGCTAAATCTCGTTCTACACTCCACGTATTATTCACTGTCGAGCGAATACGTAGAATCGCAGATTTTCAAGTACGATTTTAAAGGTCGATGATCAATAGTCCACGCAGGGAATTTCCTTTAATCAGCAATTCGCAATGCAATGGCTCAATCATAAATGGAATGAATTAGATAAGAGACGTAGTGTCTAAACAATAAGTAAACAGGATGGGTAAAATGCTGCGATAGCTTTTCAACTAACTATGAATCAAGTCTCAAAAATAATTAATGGAAATTATACTTTTAATGTCAACGACACGTTGCAGTTTATAATTTTTCGTAATATTAAAACTTGAATAATCCATTTTAATTTCGTGCTCGAACCGATTTACGAGAAATGATACCTTAAAGTATGATTTAGGCTGTTCAAACGATTCCTGCCAACATGCAAATGTTTCACTAGAGGCGGCAGTGAACCCGGGGTCATCTCAGAGATCGCATTTCCAGCCATGGCCAAATGCTGAAGTGTCGGATTGTGCTAAAATAAGAAAAGGCAAATCACGACGTTGTGTGATGAATTTGCTATCTCTTTTCTTCTTTCTACTGACTATTCAATTTTAAGATTTTTTTTCTTTTATCTTCATTAATAACGCCTCTTTTAAATGCAAGATCGTCTTTCTCAGACTTTTAATACTAATAGCTTCCGCTCTTTGATCATAATAACACTCGAGAGTTTGCGCACTTTTAGATTCGCAAAATATAGAATCTTCCTGGCAATTTATGTAAAACATTCATAACACGTAGCTGATTGGGCGAGTGTGTAAGGTCTGTTCTTTTTAAGTGAACTTCTTGCACGGTTCATCTTTCCTTTTTTTTCTGTGCAAATTGGAGAAAAAAAAAGATGAACGGTACACACAAAGTTCTGCTTAAAAGAACAGGTTTATGATCTATTGTGCTAACGACCTTCTCTCTATTCTGATCCCCTTCTTTCATAGTGCATGTAGAGTTCTAAAGCTAAAGTAATGTAATCACTTACCTTGAAGTCATCCAAATCGATGCGACTTATCCGATTCCTACTGAGGTCTAAAGTTCGTAGCAGTGATAGATGCGTCAAAATGTGCCTTGGTATCGAAGGTACCTCGTTGTCTGCGAGACTCAAATACTGCGTACGACCCAGACCGGCGAAAACGTCACCGTCCACGACTCTGCAAATCGTGATAACACGCTTGTTCACGGGTCCTTGACTTCAGGAAAACGATATGCGACATACGGTAATCACGCGAGCGGCGTTTCCGCGCTCGTGATGTTTATTTTAAAGATCTGATTTTTTTTTATTAGCACCAAAGTGCAGTAGTATTTCATATTTTTCTCTATTACAACGTTGTTTATCATTTGTGTAGTAATACGTGACCGGAGCAACGAGCTGAACCAATGAGGGCCCTGAAAAAGTGGCGACGCGCCAGACGTTATCGTTCGATTATACACTTAGTGTTGGCTCACTGCGACTCGTTATTTAATTATTCCACGACGGTAAACACACACAGCTTCCCGCGATAACTCGCGCGAAGAGGTCAGGCACGATTAAGATTTCATTCTTACGTCCCGTCCCTTCTCCCACTGTCTCGCGAGGATACTTAGCGTTCCTATAAAAGAGACATACAGTCCTCAAGGACCGTCGATCTTTTTTCTTAATGCGAGATACGCGCAGCAGGATAATCAAGGAAGACTGGTAACTCGTCCTTTGTGTCGCTCGTAAAGGATGATGGCCACTGCGGGCATTATACCGAGAAAAGATGAATAATACAGAACGAGAGCCAAACGTATGGACTGGAAAACTAGCAATCGTCTCGGTCGAGAGCTCCTACACCGAATTCGTCGAGACGTATATTGAGACGATTTATCGCCTTTCTTCACCAATCTCCATGATAAAACCATTATGTAACGATATCCTGCTTCCGCTATGTACTGGTCAACATATCACGCCTGTTGTCACGTTTTGTTGTAGCTTTACCCCTTCTCTCTAAAACTTTTAGAGTGAATCTCACTTTGAAGAGTAAAATCTCACTCTTGCAGATTGAAAATTGAGCCATTTGTTTCCAAGACTCAATTTTCACTTTTTAGAGAGATTTCTTCGCTCCAAAGAATTTAGAAAGTAATGATCGATATTGGCCGGAGCTGTACAAAGAAAACTCATGACGAACGCAGTCGAAAACCTGCAGATGATTATAAACGAACTTATGGACGGACTATTGTATTATAAAGTGTCTGGAATTAACAATCAAACTTAACGATTAGCTGTAAGATTTTAGTGATGATCCACCGTTCACGGCGATTTTCTCCAGCGTACACCCCGACGAAAGTTCAAACGTCGGTTCAAACGTGTACGCAATGGCGAACGCCTTCGCAAATACTCATTGTGGGAATTAAGATCGCTTCTTTGTTATACATATACAAATGCTTCCATTCAATGTCCGCAATAGCAGACGATGACCTTTTGCAAAGATACTGGCCGACCGTATCGACGTGTGTGGCACACTTCAGACAGAGACTACGCGACGGAGTACGCGGGTACGGATGACAGACGTGCACCACGTCTCCAACATTTCGTTACCATTCAATTTACCTGCATTTTTCAATCAACTTTTCAAATAAATGAAGGGCTACGAATACCTAATAGTCTGTTTATTACAAATTTTAAAAAATTTCAAAATTATATTCACTGTAAAGCTTAACTGTTTATTATAAATTTAAATTATCACAACTAAAAAAGACGACGTTTTGACTTCGCACTAAGTCATCCTCAAGATTAAAACTAATTAGTATGTATATATAGTCTAGCAATCGATAATGTTGATATAAAAATTAATTTTCAAACTTCACCAGAATTTTTCAATTTTATGTGGGTTTCGATACAGATTATGCTACGCCCTTTCTGCTTCCTCTCATCACGGTATATCATATTGAATAATATTCCGTACTGTTTCGTCAGTTTAATAAAATTGTTATATAGTAAAGTTCTCCATATTAAGATTGAGAAGCAGGGAAAATTACAATCTTTGTAATATTATTAAAGTAAAGTAAAATTGTAAGCAGTTTTCTAATATTAAAGAGATTGTTGATAACATTATATTATGATCTACACTCAAATAGGTCATTTGACTTTCCAGTCGTTTCATCAAATTTTCTGCAAAAAAACTCAACTTGGTAATCGGTTTTATCGTCAAGCCTTCCTCCAAGTCCTATGTCAATCCATACTGAATTAATCCAGTATCCTAATCTTTAAAGGATTCCAAAAAAATAATCTGACGTATAACGAAAGAATGCTGATTACAGAAAAGTTGCTTAGTTAATGTTTACCGCACTTGTGAGAAATACAGATGATCTCCGAAACCGTCGTTATCTCTACACAACTGTACACACAGCGGGTTGTAGTAACCGTGACTGATAAATCGTGTCATTATCGCGCATCCCCCCATGATTCTTTACGTCTCTTCGCCGAAGACTTCGGCACTTCGACATAATCTTACTGTTCAAGATCATCGTTCACGCATTAGTAATTTTTCGATGGCAACGAAGTTCATCGACGGATCACTCGTTCCGTCGCACTTACCCAAGATGATCGTGATTCAACTCGAGTCGGGTGATAGACATACGCAACTCCTTGAAGTCGTGGCGAGATATGTCGCGCAGATTCGAGTGCGCCACCCGCAGGTTGATCTGCTGCTCGGGGGTGAATTTGCCGCTCAATGCCTCGGCCAATTGATCGAACGACTTCATCTTCTCACATAATACCTCGATACGTTCCCCTAGGTGGTGGCCACTACCGCTTCCTCCACCACCGCCAGCATTATTGTTCACGTTGGCGACTCCGCTGGTAGACGCGGCTACCGTCACCGCCGTCTGCATAACGGGATTGGGAAACTCCTCTTGTCGGCAGGTGCACGGGCTGATCTCGCGGCGTACGGCGCAATGCAGACTCGTACTGGCCGCGAGGCCAAGCAGCGTGTAGAGAATGCCGGACATGCTGTCACTTGACGCGAGAGCGAAAGTACTGACTGCAAAGTGTTATTACAGATGATTGTCAAGATGATTGTACGCGATCAAACAAAAAACAATGACGTTTCACGACGTGCGAAACGGTGAGACCACCCTCTGCGCGAGCACCACTTTCCAGAATGTTCTCTTCGTCTCTGCCACTCGGTACACTATGTACACACGATATTACAGATCTCACGACGGTAATCGTCCAATTTGACCGAATAACCATCTATTTTTCGTTAAAATACAAACGATAGCACAATGTCATAGCGCGGAAAATTTCAAGCTGTTGCGGTGTTTTCGAACACCGCTGTATACCGCCGATCACTGATCAACACTGGCAGGCGAAACCCAATACAGTAGCAGCAGCGACTGACAGCCACGTGTTATCTGTACTGTCGCCGATCCACACCATCCTACGGAATATAAGTTCACCGTGTCTCCCTCTCTCTTTTCTTTCGCTCTCTCCTCTCCTTCGCAGGCGGGGAACGCACGAGAAGGAGGTTTATCGTCGTCGCCAACGGGCCTTCCTCTTGGCGCCACGGACGCGGCGACGGCATTAAGTCGCGGCGCGCCGCGCGAGACTTACTTATAGTCGCAACCGAGTCGTCGCGTCGGTACCCACCGTGGCACCGCACGCCTCCTTCAGCGAGGGACTCCCTCCGGGGCTCTTCTTCACTCTTCTTACGACCCCCTCCGTCGTATGTTACGCGCATACACCGACGGGCTCATCTTCTTTTTCTACCGGCCGCGCGCTCACTCACCAACGGTCCAGCCCGGCCCGGCTCGGCTCGGCTCCAACAGCTGCTCTCTCTCCCCCTGCGCCTTACCACCACACCCCAATACTATGCATATTCTCGTTCCTCTCCTTCCTCGCCTCGTTGTTGTTCACCTCGTATACTCCTCCTCCGTTCTCCTGCCGTGCCCCACAGCATGTTCTTTACTCCCTCGCCGTAGCTACCGCGCTTACTCAAATCCGTTCCCCGGTAGGAGTCGACGCTTTTATCTCTTTTTACGTTTATCCAATTATTCCCGGAAGTTTCGATTACCCGAAAGGAGAGAAATCTCTCATCTCCATTCGTGGATATTGACTGAGGAAAGACGAAGGGGTTTGGCCAAGAGAGCCGCTTCGACGAAAGATTCATCAACCTCTCCTCCGTCGTCTGTATCGTATACATGCCGCAAGCGTTGTTTGCACCGATAAATGAACAGATTGCTCAACTTGTGACCTTTGCTTAACTGCTTCGCACGGTGCGCGACATGAAATAAAGTATATACAGATAATTCTTTCGCGCTCTCTTTCCAGTCGCCCTTCATTGCGCTTTCTTCCTTTTTTTGTCGGAAACCGTTCATATATAGCGTTCCTTCTATTCTTCATCCTTTTGTGCATCCCTTCGTTTAGTCATAAATTCTGAATCTAAAAATTCATTATAACATTATAAATAATTGTCGACTACGGCAGATGTGATTAAATTAACTTACACGTCAGAAAGTTACCCGAATTGTGAAAAATAAATCGAGTTGTTTTTATTTTCTTATCTTATTTATGTTTTGAAAGCGAGATTCTAGACTCGTAAAAGAAACACGAAATTCTTTTAGAATGTCATTTCGATGAGATCGGCCGAGAAACAGCTGTTGTCGTTGTCATGGTCAGGCTCGTTAGACTTCGGCTCAGCCGATTCATCATCGGCAATTATTAAAAGCGGAGTCGATCGAATGTCCTGTCTCTTACGCCCGAATGTATTTTGACAAGTGATTTATGATGTCGGGTAGTCTCAGGTAGTCCAGTAGCTTTCGTCACTTTCTCTTTTTGTTCCTTTTTCGTTACCCTATGTCTGAAATAGATATATAATCTAAGATCTTAGATATACTTCGTTTTAATTGCCACAAGTATCAATATTATTCGATACTCGTGACAATGAAAAATTATTTTGAAATATGGCATCGAAATTCGGAGTGGCCGAAATTATAACAGGGCTTTTTATCAGAATATAAACGGTCGCAAGAAACGTGGTGCTTTCTCTCTCTCTCTCTCGCCGGTTACAAATTGGAGAGATAAATCCCAGCTTCAGTTAATCATCGTAAGGAGAGCGATCCCGGGAGTACGCGTGTCCGTGTCGAGATCGTAAGTGTTCTATCAAGGGTTTCTCTGTTCATCGTAAAATAATATCGATTACTTAATGAGCTCGCCGATGCGGCGGCGGCGCTTCACGGGTCGCTTGTCATCCGAGTAAACGCCTCTATCTATATAACGTGGCTGTTTACGCGCATGATTTACGTACCCATTTATGTGCTGTAACTCGCCAGAGGTATGTCGTGTAAATTCTCGAGCACGGCGCCACCGCGACTCGCCTTATATCCTCTTTAAGCTATTCCACATTGGCTGATCCCCCATGGTATCTATCTGTACTGGCGCCTACAATTCACCTAATCTCTCCCGGCGCATAAAGGTCAGCAAACTGTGGACAATGCGACGAAAAACATATAGCTTTAATTTTTCATGTACATTCTTGAGAGTCGACGGAAGAACAAATTCCAACAATTTTCATCCCAAGAAACGCGATTTTATTTATTTCCCCGTCAAGGCGAAGGTGCGAAGAAGTGAGAAAGAGAGATGGCGAGAGAGAGCGACTCTTCTCTTTATCCCGTTGCTGTCGCTATTAATCGCTGCGGGCACAGAGTAATACGGGAGCGAGGAAGGAAGTCACAACATACGGGAGAGGCCAGCTAGGCAAAACAAAGCAAGACGAGGCAAGACGAGGCAAGACGAGGCAATGCGAGGCAAGGCAAGACAAGGCAGGGCACGAGGCATAAGGTATGAGGTATGAGGCGGAGGGACCTAACTCCGTGCCTCGGTTTAACAAATGCGAGAATGCGGCCTGGCGCCAACGCACACACGGCCGCCGCCGCGCCAGCCGCCCTCGGCCGCCGCGTCACGCACTCTCGCCTCTTTCGTCAATTCTCTCTCTCTCTCTCTCTCTCTCTCTCTCTCTCCCCCCTCTCTGTGTAATGACCTTACCGGAGTTCAAAATACTAAACTGTAACCGATCTTTCAATTCACGTGTTCGCCTCATGTTTGGAATATAATGACCATATGTAAAATATATATCAGGATTACTTCAAAATAAATTATAGGAGTTAACTCGTTCCGTATCTCGAGATTTTATTAGATTTTTTCTGTAGCCCCTTCGAACATATCTCGATATTATTCTCTGGTATATTCTATAATATATTCCGGTGCTACAACAAAAAGCTTGATGATATGTAATGTAATATAAACGCATGTAAAACTCTTGTAAGCTGTTTACTTAGTTTAACTAGACTGTTCAATTTTAATGATATGTGTTTTTAAACGATCTCTCACGTAGAGTTACTTATTAAAGAGTTATTACCGCAAAATAGAATAAATCTTAATATACTTTACCCTCTCTCCTTTTTCTCTCGACGTCCGTATAAGTACATCGTTTCTCTCTGACGCTCTGCCTGCATCTGTGTACCGCATAGCTTCGAGGTATGCAGGCAAACTCCTCCTTTTCTTATCGAGAAAAAGAAACGGTGGAGGAAAGAAGCTGGAGGAGAGCAGAGAGTGGAAGCAGAGCGAGGAAGGTAGCAGTGCGGGCATCAAGTATACACGATAGGCGTTTTACATGCTGCATTGAGATATTGGGAAATAATCGCTTGACGTAGGCGACGAGGACGATCAGCGTGAAGATCAGCCTCTCCGAGGTTTGGGGGCTGCTGAATTCTTATTTCTATCGGTATATCGCGCGATCAGTAGATTATTGTTTTCTGCACGACGATAAATCGATTCGTCCTTTTTTGACTGCATTCTCTTTCCATGTTTTTTTCACACAAATCTTGTTTTCTTCTTTTCTGAAAAAAATGCAGTGTCTATTTAATTTTAAATGCAAACGTAATGCTTCACATTCTTGTATTTTTTTTCTCTATCATATCCTTGCGCAATCCTCGCGACACACACGTTCTCGCACACGTTAACGAAAAGACTTTTTTTTATCTTGTATTGTGCAATAAATAAATGCAGACATTTGAAAGAAAAATTGCAAAGTATTATACCAATTTTGCTTTTCTCTTTTACTAAAGAGAGAGTTGTATTATCAATTTCTTGGAAGTTGCGGTCAAGTCCGAATTATATCCCGTAAAAGAAATATTTGTCTTCGCTTTTTCACGCTTCTGGCATCTGGCCTTTTTTTTTCTTTTTTGTTCTCTCCTTCTCACTCGTTCAGTTTACGCGGCGCCGCGCCGCGTGGTTGACCGCGAAAGGGGTAAAAGAGAAGTTGTACGAGAGAAGATTAAGTTAAACACGTACTGACGATCTAAATCTAGACGTCGCAAAGGCGCGAGTTTGGCTTTTCTTTGCTTCTAAATCGGATCACAATGGAAACATTTGTTTTATTCAAACTCTCATTCTCTAGAGGTTTACATTGACATTCGTTACCCTCGGAACAATTGCAGTTCCGCTTGACAATTATCAATCGTAAGAACGATAAATGAGAAAAATGATAGAGAAGCGCTTCGCTTAAACTGCTTAAACAGTTTTTCGCTGATTTGCATTACTTTTTACATTTTTTGTATTCACGTCTATTCCAGGTAGAATCATAATTAAGTTATAATGATATCATAAGATGTTATTATAATGTCATTTGTCGCTTAAAAATAAACTTATAAATAACAAATAATAAGGTAATGTCAAACACGATAATATCCTCATGATGTTATTATGACTTCTATGTTTTACTTGAGATGTGAGTACACATAGAAAAATATTCTATTGCTCAGAAAAGTGATTACTCAATTTACTTTCTTTCAAGTAACGGTTATATCTTCAACAAAGAAAATTTTCTTAATAATCTTAAAATTAATTTTCATGATAATAATCTTACTTGTTACAAATTAAAAAATCTCATTAGTGTGTACTCATTAATAAGAACTTATTTTCTTTTGAAAAATATATTTTTATAGAATTAATCGAAAAAGCGGCTTTATGTACAATAAACAAATCAAATTTGTTTTAATAATCTTAATTGAGGGGATGGACGGAATAAAGGCACAATTCTACTTCGGCCCTTTTTCTAGCAATTAGCTTTTTCATGTAATATTGAATAGAAAAGTATTGTAACATGTAACTTCTTAAAGACATTACATAAATTCATTCGATACTGTACTCATTTGTGTACAATAAAAAAGTAGCAAGTTACTTTAATTTTTATTAATATCAAGATTTTACAATTAGGCCTTTATTCCACCCATCCCCTTAATTGAAGTTTAATCTCGTGCACGAGACATGATTAGATCGTAGAAATGATTAGAGGATTATCACTTAGAAATGTTACACATCCTCCGTATTCCTTGTAGTAACAGGCGACATTGAGAGCCTCTGACGCGTGTGTTTACGGGGATTTAAAACCGGTGCCCATCTCCACCGCGGCCACGGTCGAATAATCCCGGCCGAACTTTTCACTTCCATCGCTCTTGCTGGATCTTGTTTTCTGTACGGATACGGGACCCTTCGCGTTTCTCGGCGCAGCGTAGCGGAGAGAGACCGGAGGAAGACGGGCCGTAGGGCGTTGTGGGTCGATGCATCAGGGCGCCCGTTGTCGCGTCGGACTCCGGGAAGATCTCCATATCGCGGAACGTAGGACCCGTCACTTCCTGCTCATGATATACCAAAACATCATTAATATTTTTCCGATGAATATCCCAGTGAGTAAAACGCTAGCAATTCGTCGATCGGTGGATCCAAGTGGAGATATTACCGCAGATTGACAGACTACATCCGCATTAATCTTGGGTTCAATATGGGTCCATTCGGGGCCAATTTTGGCCATTTTTAGACTCCCTCCTTTACTATTATGTTTGATTCGTTAACAATTTGGGTAGCTGAGATGTTCAATGACTATAAAATTACATTACATCACTAAGCATATATGTATATTAATTATTACGTTACTATATCATATTCTTAAATTGATGAGACCGTCCCCTTCACTTAAAGCGTATCATGCTATCTACATCAACTACGAAATAATGCAATTACTGTATTCATCACAGCAGCCTATTGTATTTAAAATATTTATTTGTTTTAAAAAAATAAAGTTGAACTTTTGAAAAATTAATATTGTTCTTTTATCATTCAAGTCATTCTTACCCGTTTCTACCAATGTAGATTAACTTTAATCTCGGTTTAATTTATTTTTTATCTTTTTTTAGTAGCACCTATTTTTATCGTTATAGATTAATTTTAATCTCGGTTCAATTTATTTTTTATCTTTTTCTAATTTTTAGAACTAGAGAAAGATAAAAATTTAACCGAAATTGAAGTTAATCTATTGGCAAAATATAAGAATTAGAAAAAAATAACGATCAGTAAATTAAATCGAAATTAAAGTTAATCTATATTGGGAGAAATTAATATTACATGATCGTTTTCTATGCAGATTAACTTTATAATCTCAGTTTAATTATACTTTATCTTTTTCTAATTATTAGAACACTTCTCTCTAGAGAAAGATAAAAAGTAAATTAAATCGACGTTAAAATAATCGATATTAATAGAAATGAGTCACTAATATCGCTCATTTGCTAGAATTATTTGCACACAAGTAAAAAGAAACAAAGTTTCCAAAAAATGACTTTGAATGTCTTGAATTATTAAAATTTTGTAGTGTTAATTTTGAAATGTAACTTTGGAATATTAGCTGACTTTATATAGAGGAATAAAAATATGTTGTTCCTTTTTTCTTTAATTATGTTTTCGTTCTTTTTCTATAACCAGCACCAAAATGACAATTTTTGAATTGTCATTGTATATAGTAAAAAATGAGCGATATATTCTTATAGATTCTTAACAACTTAAAACATCGAGAGCCAAGACTTCGGACGTCTGATACATTCTAAACAACAAGAGCTATGTGAAGTTGGCCTCCCCCACTATTAAAAATCTAAAAATGACCATTACCATTCGTTTGATGGTCGTTTGGTGATGTTTGGTAGTCTATTCCGGACGTTTGGTAGTCAAAGATATAACGAAAAATATCCAAAAAAGACGAACGCGCGTGAAGCTAGCTCCTCCACTCGTAAAACTCGGCTTTCCCAACTGCATATAGTATATAATATCTGCAAGCATTCGTTTGGTGGTCGCTTACTGACGTTTGGTAGTCCATTCCTGATGATTGCTAATCGAATGTTACGTCCCGTAGACGCCACGATTCTTTTCTTTCGAAAGACGGCTCCACGCCGCGACTTACGATGGCATTTATGAGATTCGAGTGCAATCTCCTGTTAACAATCTGAAAAAATTAGAAGGCCTAAAAAGCTTTCACGAAAACTCATAAATGCCACTCAAGAACGAAACAACAACAACACTCGTATCCCGTATTCCTACTAGCATTCTTAAGTTCGCACGTGGTCCAGTCCTGCGTAAAAAGGATTAAGTTCCTTGACCCGAAAGTAGGACCGACGTTCGCATTGCTCAAAGGAAACAGGTGTCATAGGGTCCCTTCGGGACGCTGACCCATATTCCAGAGCAATAAAAGGTACGTTCGACTCTCAGGTGTTCGCCTCTGCGCGCATACCTGAGAGACTGAATCTTCCACACCCTCTCATTTCCCTCCTTATCTCCTTCAATCAAACCTTCCGAGAGCTTGGACGTAACACGAAATTATATCCGAAAATATCAAAAAACGACATACGCGAATGAACTTAGTTGGTTCATTTCTAAAACCCTGCGTTACAGACTGTTATATATACACGCATTTTTTTATTTAAATAATTATATGTATTGTCTTCTATCTATTCCCAGATAGCATTTATACGGCACAGTAATTGTACGTTGCGGAGTCCTGAAGCTCTAAAATGTTACGCTGTGCACGGATGTTATATTCATGTGAGACATCATGTGTTAAAATTCATGAAGTCACATGAAACAAATCATGTAAACAGCACGTTGCCAGCGTTAACTTTATAGCTGACACACAGTTACGTTGTAGCAGCATGTTAACTGCACAATGAATAATGCAAATTCTGTCTTTTTGGAACAGCACGCTAAGGCTTGACGTCAAATTTTGGTCATTTACTGACCATGGTTGACGTCATAATGACGTTCTGTCACAAAATTATTGACATCATTGCAAGGACGTTATTTTGACGTCATGTTAGGACAATAACAACAATTAATTTGATGTAATTCAGATGTTAAAATAGCGACAAATAACGTCAAATTTATTACTATTTTAGATATTTATATATATATATATGTCTGTTCACTCTAATAATCACTGTTGACGCTTAATAATAACGTCTTAATGACGTCCTCTCTCTCTCTCCCTCTCTCTCTCTCTCTCTCTCTAATTTCGCAAATTATGTGTTATCGCGACGACATCAAAATGACATAGGACGTTTCCAAATGGAGAATTAAGGAAGACCAAAATATAACGTCATAACATCGGTTGGTCAATTTTTGGTCACTTGAAGTCATTCGTACATGACCAGAATTTGACGTCAAAATGACGTGTGTTTGGGGTGTCCTACCTGAGATGTCCTTCTATTTCCTCCAACAATAATGAGAAACGATAATTAAAAGAAATAGTCAAATTTTGAATAGTTCGACGCGTTCACTTGTTCCCTCCAATAGCTTCTCGAAAATCTATAAATAGCAATCTTCCGATATAATGGAAACACATACGCAACAAACAAAGAAAATCAACTTGGACCAACTCTACAAAATTTGCGCATGTCGCGCCACCCATTGATTCATTCGACAATGTTCGACGTAGCCATATCGTGCACAGTGGTGCACAGCATATGGTAAACTGGTAAATGTTTATTCGACCTGTAGCTTCCGTTTCGCGGGAAATTTTTAGGGACTATCGCCGCCACGTGTTGTCAACTTGTCAGCGTTGACCGCGTCGCCACTGTCGAAAGCGGCATTCTGGGTAACGTCGCGTCCCCCTTTGCGCCACCTTCGTTCGACCCGCGACATTGTGCGACGTAATGAAACTCGCGACAAGGGCCGAGCGCGAGAACGTGGTGACGGGCGAGCGAGCGAAACGAGCGAACGCGCAGTGAGTGGAGTCGAGGATCAACGAACGTTATCCTACGATCATTCGTTCACTTCCGATTCCACTTCTTTCCTCGCCTCGTGTCGTTGGCCGAACGTAGAAGTCGCGATCCGAGAAGACATCGTGCCAAGGCGCGCCGTAGCCCGAATCCGTGAGTATCCCGGATATCCTGGTGCCATTGCACGTTTATCGTCGCCATCCATCCGACGACACTTCCAAACTTTTCATCGGAGCCGAGTCCGCGTGCTACGCGCCCTACGAAGATGATCGACCTAACAGTCAAGACCTTGGACTCGCAGAATCACGTCTTCTCCCTGGAAGACGACGTAAGTCGCCCCCTCTTTTTCCTGATTCCGTGATCACGTGTCGATCGCCGCGGTTCGCTGCGATCGACACGCGTCTATAGATGTATCTTAGAAACATCTGGAGACAACTGAAAGACGTACACGACTTGTTCCGTACACTGAATACTCCATCACCCAAATGGATCTCTTATTTGCTTAATTATATAATGTATCTCTGCATATTCTCTCTCCCTTAAAGCAAATCACGGTACGCGGCTTTAAAGAGTACATAGCAGATTCCGTCGCGGTACCAGCCGATTCGCAGAGGTTGATTTATTGCGGACGAGTGCTTCAAGACGAAAAGAAATTAAATGATTATGGTATATATATATATATTGCATACACCTACTTATATAAATAATTTGCCGCAAGCTATATGGAGCACGACAGGCATGCATTGACACGATGTAATTTCTTTAGATGTCAATGGAAAAGTCATACATCTGGTGCAACGTGCGCCACCCCAGCCTGGTCAACATGGGAACGATGGTGGACAGACACAGGGGCAGGGCAGACAGGGCTGGCAGAACTCGCAGAGGCCGCATTATCGAGTTACACGCACTCAGATGCATGGAAATGCAATGTATCTGGGAGCTATGTCTGTGCCGGCAGAAATCGTTGAAGGCCACGGTAATTAAAAAAAATTTTTTTTTGCATGTGTTCTCTTTTGCTTAACTCATGATGTTTTGATGGTTCCCTCAGGTATACCGCAGTTGAGCAACAGTTTGTCCGGTAGTAGACTGAATCATGCTGGTCGAATGCTTGATCGTGTGAATGAGTTGATCGACCGACTGGACGATCCCAGTGCTCCACCTCTGCATCCGCCTCCGGAGCTTAATCAATCTACGACGCAGCAGCAGCAACAGCAACAGCAGCAACCGCAAGATTCAGAGCTCGAACAAAACGAGTGAGTTGAATGAGTATTTAGATTGTAAGTTTTCTCGCACAATAATGACTTGTGTTCAGCAAAGAAAACTGATCATTGAACGCTCAGTGATCTTTAATATGATTGGTTCCCATTTAAATTTACAAAAATTAAAGGCAAAATCCAATTCTATTAAAGAATCACTAAGCGTTCACTGATCAGTTTTGTCTGCTGAACACAGCCAATGCTTATGTAATTCTTTAGGAACAACGACGTTTCTAGAGATGACGGTGCTAGACTTGCTGAAGCAGCCGCTGTCGTCATCACAGCCGCGTTGTCAGCTGCGGGAGCACGCGCAGTTGCATTGGCCAGAGGTTTGTATATTTGTGGATCTGATTCTGATTACTTTTCAAATACTTTAGCATAATTTTACAAATTGTGAAATGTGGTGTCTTTTTTTTTTTTAAGATGTGACTACTCGACGATTTGTAGACAGCAACTTTAACGGTGAGAATACGAGAACTTCAAGCGACGCGAATGAGCATCAAAATGATGCACAATCATCACAGTCACAATCCCAATCGCAGTCACATTCGCAATCGCAATCACAATCGCAATCGCAATCGCAGTCGCAGTCTCAATCGCAGTCGCAGTCTCAATCGCAACCGCAGTCTCAATCGCAACCGCAGTCACAATCTCAATCACAACAGCAACAACAAGCACACACGACTACATACGCAGAGGCTACATCGAGCATTCCTAACCAAAATAGACGTACTCAGCAGGAGTATGTATCAGTTAAGATATTTGACGAGTTAATTAGCAAACGTAGATATACATATGATTGTTAATTATTTGTCTTTTAGTCTCCCGCGACCTCCGCAAATGGCAATATTATTGCAAAGACTGTGCAACACTCAAGAACGACTGAGACCATACTTGGAACGTTATTGCATGCTTACACTTCTCGATCCTTCTTTACCGTCCGGGGTAAGTCAATAAGTGATCTCGGTATTAATCATTAAACATTAAGACAAAATTTTGCTTTACTAAAAACTGACTAATCGTTGTGTTTAGCCTGGACCGAATACCGTAGAGGAGAATCAGAGAATAGTGGACGGAGTCAGTGAAATTCTGCATTTTATGTCGCATTGCTGTCACGCGCTGAGTGACATTATCATTGATATGAGTCAACCACCACCTAGAAACTTGCGATGTCGGCCGATAATAGTACAGCACTCGGCTATTTTACAACCTGGTATTCCGATCCAGGTGGAGGTGAGCATATCGATTAATAAAAAAATACACAAAATATAAATAATTTGATTCCGCTCCTATTTATCCATATAATCAATATTGTTTTAACATTCCTTTTTTTCTATTTTATACAGGCACATATTAGTTTGAATGGTCGCAGCGCTAATAATAATAACAGTAACGATGAGACAACAGAATCTGGTAGTCAGGCGCAATCGGATAACGTGGGATCGACAACTTCGTCGCGCGTTAATACCGAGGAGGGTAATCAAGAACGAGAATCCGACAATGCGGCGCAGTCGCATGCAGAACGATCACAACAAGATCAGGGCCAATCGCCTTTCGGTATGTTTCGTTACAATGCGATGCGGTTCTACAAAATGCTAGACGATATGTCAAAACGTATATCACCTTTCTAGATACAGTATTCAATTTACCGAACAATGTTGAGGTGCTAATGGAAGTTAGTTCCGAGAGCAATATAGATGCTGGAACGAGCAACGAGCAGAACGCGTCAGGCAATGAAAATAACAACAACGCCCGTAAGTCGTGTATTACGCGACATGTTTGGCAAAAAAAACAACGCTTACCTATTCGACGTTTTCCATTTTGCAGGTAGAACAAATGTGTTTCCGTTCGGCACGCCACCGCCCCCGTATTTCATGCGAAACTTTATGCAAGCCGTTGCTGGACACATGGTGCATGGCGGTATTACTACCACGACTATAAGCACGAGAAATCAGCCCGTTACTACTGCAGGAACGCAACAAGGTATCTCTTCGTCAATGGACAGTGGAAGCACCAATGCTGGCCAAAGCACTCAAGCACGGTATAATATTGACGATATTGACAATTTTTGTGTAACGTTATGAAATCATCTTATGGCTTGTATGACATTTTTTCCTTGTTTTGAGTTACTCTCTAAAATACTGACATCTAATATTAAATAATTGTGAAATACAGGAGCAATTCGGGTACTCATCCCACAACTGCCACGCAAACTCGAAGTACATCGCGACCGCACGTGTTCCATCATCATGCTCATCCAATGGGTCTCGGCATGAGTATTGGACTAGGCCTCGATTTCGATCCCTATCTACCATGCAACTCGCATCATGTGTACCGTTCCCCGAGTACTGCGGTTACTGTAACTACCGAGGCAACTTCTTCGCAAACAACGCGCACGACGTCAACAACTACAGCGGATGCTCAAAATCAAACTAATCAAACTGGTAGATGAAATGAGGATCAAAATATTTTTTTTTTTTAAATACGTGTTTCTACAATTAGAAAAATATTTTTTTAGCAACAACTTCGACTATGACCACCAGTTCTACTTCTCCAAACGTAACATCAACGACGAATGCAGAAACGGCTACTGATAACCCCTTCGTGACTTTATTGCAACAGGTATTGAGTCAATCGGCGAGCGGTCAATCGCAACCCAATGTCACCATAAATAGTAACGGTAATTTAAATATTATAGTAACAGCGAACTTAAATATTTACTTCGATATTAATGTTGATCATGTTACAGCTTCAAATTTGATGGAAAATCTTGGGAATATAATGCAAATGGTACATGATAATAACATACACTTAGGATTTTTAAATAATAGGTGCGTTAAATGATTAAAGAAAGAATCATTCATTATAAATACATAACATTAATCGCGCAATTTTTTTCTCTTGACCATCAGTTTAATCGGAAATCTTCCATCATTGGCCAATTTGTTTGAGAGTGGTGGTCTATCTATGGATTCTTTGACGTCGCATGGATCCGGCAGAGAGGAGAATTTTCTCATCGATCTCTTCGTAATGCTGGTAATTTCATCACTGCATTGCTTATTACACGATATGAACTTTTTATTGTTTATAATACTAAAGAGAAATTCATCTTATGTAGACACAAAATACGTCTCTGGACGAATTGATCAGAATACGTCTCGGTCAGTGCGAGCCCATCGCTCGTCTTCGAAGACCACTGCAAGAGTTCCTACAGCATACATTCTCGAGAGCCTCATCACCAGACGCCCTTCAAGAACAAGCAACTGAGCGTTTAGTTTCTCAACTACGGCCTCATATTCAGAATTTTCTGGCGTCCGAGGAAGACACCAGCGGCAGAATTGGATCCCGCGTTGATCTTCGTGCGACCATCGAATCGTTGATTACTCGTCACACAAGAGATATGCATAGAATCTTATTCGACACCGGTTGGTATTTTAATATTGCGTGTTGCATATATTTTAAAATCAACAAACCAAATATACACATTAAATTTACAGGAATCGATGATATTAGATGTGGACAAGATATATTGAGTATCCTAATAAACATGTGCAACCAAATCTGTACAGTACTTCGATACTCGCTACGTGGCGGCCAAGCTGGATTGGAGGCGACTGTAATACGTTTTATAGTGAGTCTTGATTCTTTTAAATGTGAAGAATGAGGAAGAAATTTACCTATGTTCTACTAACGCGATTTGGTTGTTTTGGTAGCGTAACAGGGTCGGTGGTGACAATCCTATTCTTCAGTACACGCTGAATGGATTTATCACCCGTCTTCGTACTTACTTTTTACCACAGCCTCCGGATTCGGAAATCATACCGCTTTTAGTGTACAGGGATGCATCGTCCCAACCGTCGTCGGTATACTCGACGTCGACCCGCCAATCCACACAAGCGCAACCGGAAGATGAGGTAATCAATTTTATCCTATCATTTTTTTACCGTTATAATAATATAATAAATATTCTTTATAAATGTATAGCCGATGGAAACCGAGACTCTAGAACAACAACAACAGCAGCAACAGCAACAATCAGCTCGCGAAAGCTCAATACCCGAGGACCGAGAAGAAATTCTGGAAACATTCCCTGGCCACGAAGCATTACCTTCGGTAAGTCAACACGAATATGAAAAAGAATGTATTGAATTTATTCTCAATAAGAAAATTCTTAAATTAATAACAAAAATTTTTCGTAAAAAATTTCTTTTAACACATGTTTAGAGGTCTTAACGATTCGATATAATATTCTTTTGGCAACATGTATTCATTTCATAAGTTGGATATATATATTTTTCTAGGATTGGGTCCCAATTATCGCTCGCGACGGTGTGAGACAACGTAGGCAGTTGCAAATGCAGGGTGTAACGCCGAACAGCGGCGTGACGACGTTTAGCGACGCGTACCTAGGCGGTCTGCCAAGTAAACGTCGCAAATTGATCGAACAACAGAAACCGCGGTTACTAGATAGCCCTACGCCGAATCATCATTCAACTATAGCAGCATCCATGGAACGGTTGGTCAGAGAGGGAGTCGGTCGTGCCGGTGTCGAGGAGGTCGAAGGCGCTGCCGTGGCTGTCGCAGCTGATCCCGCTGTGCGTCGCGCGTTTGGTCAGGCAATCAGGGACTGCTTAAATCCGTGCCGATATGGCACGCCAGACTTTCCGGATCCATTGCGCTTCCCGAATGCGACCAAATATTTCGCGGATCAGGAACGCCCGCCGAAATAATAATCAGCGGCGAGATATAATATCGTATTCTGACTTGTGTTATTAACTTAAAAGGTGATACGTTAGGTATCGATGAAATCGGCTGATGTCCTGAGAGAATCGACGCGCAAGGAAGGAGATCTCACGTGGACAACAATTACGTAGAAAGAAAAAAATATATTTCTTTTTTCCCTCTGTTGATAGAGAGAGAGGGAGAAAGAGAACAAATGTATTTTTAACTGGCTGATCGGCACGGTGCAGATGTATCTACATGTTATCTATATGCTCATATCAATATTCGCTTTAATAGATTCACATTTTGACAGAACTATTCTCCGGATTAAGTTCATAATTAAATAATATTTCGAATCTTCGTGAAATCAAATTTTCCATCGAGTATCAGTTTTAAAAAAAATTGATAAATCAATTAATGTAAAAAATTAATGTTAATTTTATGGAAAATTGGCATTAATTTTCACTAAAGAAATACAATATATATCCTGCATATACATAAATGTAAAAACTGTTAACTGCGCACCCATCTATTTATGATTTTTGCACCCGTGCACCTGCTAGTTTTGAATTGTCTTCGCTTGCGTAAAAAGATTTTTTTCCATAGCTCTTATCAAGTTAATTGATTTAAATTCCGGCATTGCCATGACTGGAACAATCATAGACAAAGAAATAGGTCGAATTTTATACTTCTTTTTTTTTCTTGGCTCAACACACATTTGACAGTGTTACATCTTGTAAGCGGTGGCGTTGTAAGTTTCGGGAAAATTTTTATCGCGTGTTTCGTGCAGATAATTAATTAATTCTTGCGAAATTCGACGTTTTCGGAGCGGTCTTTTTATGACGTATGTTCTCTACGCGTGTCGCATGATGAGAATAACAGGCAAATTGACGCGTACGATGCGTGGTATGATAACGTACTATATGTGAAGTATGTTTAATCGTTCTAATAACCAGTTATATGGAGAAATGAAAAAAAAAAACAATAAAGTTGTGTATCCCTTTTCCTTTGTCTTTCCGCATCGATTTGTACCTCCTTTTTAATGATAAGATCATGACCAATGGGTAATGTCGCTCGAATAATTAATTCATAACACCACTGGGGATAGAGTTCTCGTGGCGGTATCAAGACAAAGGTGAGTGCGGCTTAATATCTGAGAAGAGATTAATGCAAAACACCCTTTTGGTAGATTAACAGCATGAAGTAAGTGGCAAATGATTGCCCACGATAATTAGACAACGTGATATTAGAATATTATTATGGAAACTAAAGTAAATTGGAGATTAACGAGCCACATTATTTTATTAATCGCCAATTTTATTTATTCCTTATTATCTTTTTCTCTAATTTCTCGTTAATTTATCGAATAATAAAAGTCGAATTACAGAAAATACAAAAAAATAGATGGTATCACCATCCACTGTGCGGTACCATCGTGGCATGTAACATCTGTAATACATAAGAACGCCGGTTATTACACGCATGACTGATCATCACGCCCGTCGAGAAATCTGATCGCTTTATGTTCGGTTCACCTCCACGAACCTGATACTGTCGATTAAATTTTCATAATCGCACGAAGCGGGGGAAGAGGAAGATCATTATCGAGATGGTAATTGTGTCGAATTAGAAAAGGGATAGCTAGCAATTTTTAACCCGCGTGGCTCCATTGTCATCGTCACTTCAGGGCGACATTATTATTCGAGTTTCTGTTTGATTCGAGTGCGGAGCTGTTCATAAATCCGATTTCGAGTATCTCTGACTAACGAGGACAAATTTCACTCGATTCCGCGGTAATCCTATTTGCGCGCGCGCGCAATCTGAAAAAATCGGGATTACGAAAATTTCCGATCGATAATCGGAGTGTTTACAGAACGGCAATGAAAACAAATGTAATTTAATTTCCGCGAGAAACGGACTGCGCGTTTATTATCGCGGTCACTCTCGAGAATCTTATATAGATCGATGAGATCAGATTCCGCGAGCAGTTCCATCAACCGTGCACGTGTGTAAGGTAAAAGCCGTTCTTTAATCATCAGCGGCATTACATCGCGATCAAGCGATACGCGCGCGATACGAAGCGAGACTTATTCGCGACGACAACAGAGATCATTTCCTCGGCCGTCGAGCGTAAGCTCGATCTTGCCGCGAATTACGAATTACAACGTAACGCCGTGTAATATCTTCTTCCGCGGGAGGAGGGGGAGAGAGAGAGGGGGAAAGACGATCGTTATACCACTCTCGACCAAATGTTCCCTCCGACTCCCGGCTGAACGTCGTCGAACTACAATTTCGAGAAACGATCCGGAAAGGAGAGGCGTCGGTATCAATTGGTCGCGGACGAGGAACACGGCCGACGTTCCTCGGTTTCTCCGAGGGTTCGCGATTTTTTTTTTTTTTCCGCTGCGGGGCGACGGAAGACGACCGAAGACGATGACGACGGCGATGTTCCCGCGTCGCGGCTCTCCCTTGCCGCGCTTGGAGCAGAAGAGACCAACGGGAATACAGCTTCCCTTCCGCCTCTCCTTCTCTCCTATCCCCCTCGTCATTCGCCGCCGGGGTATATCCTCGACCGCGTATACCGCGCTTACACCACGTATCCGCGCGTATACCACGTCCACACGTACGTACACGCGCGTACACACCGCGCGGTCGAAAGGCTCGCGGGGGAAGAGCGCGTAGAAAGGCATAATAAAGGCAGGTAGAGAGTATACGATATCCGCGCGGACTCGACGACCAGCTGTCGGACGTGGCTGCGACAGCGTGCGCGATTGGTCGCCGGGTAGTCGTTCTTTCCATCGGATTGGTCCTTTTCGCCGCTCGACGACGCCTCTTTATTCACGCCGGGGCGTCGCCGTGTATTTTTATGCACGCAGGTTGGCCACGTCGCGTCGAACGCGATTCTTATAGGCGCACTTGGCGCGTCTTCAAAGTCTTCGGGTCGAGCTGGTCCGCGCGGATTCCGTCGTTGCTGCTGGTGCTTAGCTGCTGTTGCTAGTGCTGCCGCCGCCGTCGCCGCTGCTGCTACGAGGCCGAGGTTAAGACGCCTTGGCAATCAAGTAGAACCTCGGGCAAGCAGGGCCGGTTACGGCGCGCGGCATCGCGTCGGTATATACACGAGAAAGGAAAGAGAGGTAGAGGAAGAGCGAGAGAAAACGTGGTACACGAAGGCGGCCATATTTAGAAAAGGAAATCAGCGAAGAGCATTTCGCGCCGCGTACCACCGGAGCTAACTCTCCTCTCCTCTCTCTGTGACCCTCCATTCCACAACTACGACGACGACCACCTTATCGTTTCGCTCTCGTACCCCTGGCTCTCTGGTTCGATCTTCTACACCGGGGGCTCTTTTCGCAGCCCGCGTCGTTCCAATGGATTTGACAGATGAAAAGTAACAGGCCGTGTCTCTCTCTCTCTCTCCCTCGCGCGCACTGATACTTCTCTCCACCGAGGCGAATATATATTAACGGAAGATGGGAGAAGGGGTAAAGGAGGGAGGCGCGAAATAAGTCTCGTACTTTTCTTTTTCGCGTGTAACGGCGTCCCGGCGCTAATAACGATCGTCTTTCTCTTTATCTACCCCTCATTCTTCCGGATCTCTCTTCCTTCTTTCCTTCGCGCGAAACGCGAGAAAATGCTTGCGGAATCTTTTTTTTCGCGCGTACCTATATACGGACACACGCGCGAGAATGTCGATGGTGTGTACCTACTGCGCACGTAATCACGTGCGGATAGACGTGGCCGGGAGTTTTCCGAGGGCTTTTTTGCAGTTGCGGACCTGCTTGTTGTCGAGTCGACGAAGCACGAGAGAGAAGGGGAGAAAGCTTGAGAGCTTTTTTCCGCGTCGCACCTACGCGGAATGTAACGCGATTTCTTCTTCGCGATCTCTTCGCGATCTCTTCTCTCTTTCTATGTATACACACACACGCATATCTAGAGGGGGGGGGGAAGGAAAGAAGAACACAAGGAAGAAATCGCGTTATATGCCTTATATTATATATATATATATATGTCGTATATGTACATAATACATATATACATAATATAATGTAAAATATACTACTACACTTTAAATTTCTTGCAGTGAAATTTCACTCCAAGAAAGTGAAAATACCTACAACCACCCTTCACTTCTTGAAAAAGAGTGACAATTTTCACTCTTTTTAGAGTGAATTTTCTTCAAAGGAGTGAAATCTCTTTTTTTTTTTTTAAAGTAAAATTGTCACTCTTTTTCAAGAAGTGAAATATTTTCATTTGTTTTCAAGGATGGTTGTATTTTCACTCTCTTGGAATGAGATTTCACTACAAGAAATTTAGAGTGTACTAGTTATCTGCAATCTATTTGCTTTCTTTTAAAAATATATATTAATGCTACAGCTTCTGAATCTTAAGCCAGAAACATATAGAAAAACGTAAGAAAGTAAGACGTAAGCAACAAACGAATCATAATTGAGAACGTAAAGTCCTCTATTGTGATTGGCCAATTTGCCTACTACTTACGTTTTACTATGTTTTTTTGTGCTTCTGACCTTACTTTGGATTATGATGGTTTTAGCGTTTGAGGGGACTTATCCCGAAACATCATACAAATAACACCTTTTTCTCTCCCTTTTTCTTTCTCGCTGCCATTCTTTCGTTTTTGATACGAGTACGCAGAAGCTTTCCTCATTTTCATAATATTCCATTCGGATCAACTCTGTCATTTTCTCTGTCAAACTGCGAACGTTTTTGACGTATTCGATTCGAACCGGCTATACTCTTGCCAAGAAAAGATCGACCTGGAATTGCTTGAAATATATATATTCGCGGTTCGTGGAACGTGCGCTTGCGAAAGATTTTCGCGCCGTGCATTTAGAAATGACAGATTCGAGGCAGGGATTTCGAGCGCGACGAAAGGAATAGGCTCGATCGATCGTCGAAAGCTTCGTTCGTGCGGTCCCAAAGGAAAGAATGATTCCGGGAACGCGGAAAATATCGTCGCGGAAGGAGCGACCAAATCGGAATTCGTCGTCAGGTCGTCGCTTCGCGTTTGCACGCACGCGCGCACGTCGAGCGGTGTTCCGTATATCCCGCGCCGATTTACGACCAAGCCAATTGGCAGCCGTTGCAACCGCTCGGAATAATGCCAATTAACACGTTTTTCGACGAGTCAACCGCTCGAATGCGCGCTCGAAAGCGAATGAACGGCGGCGCGTATCCGGTTCGCCGACGAGGGGCGCGACGAACGAAGGTTCTTTGGCTCGAAATATTTTCCGAAACAAATCGTGCGTCCAAAAAAAAAAAAAATAGTACACAAGCGTATCGTCGTTAGAACTGGAAATCATGCGTTTTAATACTAGAACCGATGATGCCATTTTAGCCTCGCAAATCATTTCAATTTTTTTGCATTAGATAGACAGTACAGAATATTGAAAAATATGTGTATATAATACAAATAATTCTAATGACACGAATAATACCAAAATGTCATTTTTGGTTCCACTAATCATTCCAATTTTTTCTTTTTTGCATTAGATATTATAGTAAAGAATATTGAAAATAGGTATGTAGTTATAATACAAATAATTCTAATGACACAAATATCAAAGTACCATTTTAACTTCGCTAATTATTTAAATTTTTTCATTTTTGCTTTAGATGTACAGTTGATCATAGAAAGATTGCAACACTTTTTTTCGATGAGTTTCGGAATGTAGTCTGCTCACCAGAGAGATTGATATAAATTATTGAAAATATGTAAATATAATACAAATAATTCTAATGATACAAATAAGATCAAAATAACTCTTCATTCACTGAAAACAGAGATAGGAAATTACCAAATTAGTATCTTCGGCAGTTCCGTCATCGGCAATTCTATGTTAATATATTTTTTACAATCGCATTGTAAAACATGCTTGACTTTGTTTAGATTCACCACCGAACAAATAGTTTGAAAGAAAGTCTGCAGAATTTATCCTCTTTATCTTATTATCACGAGATCTACGATAGCGACACGGCAATGATTTTTACGAGTGTCGGGAATCGATACCGATAACTACTCGCACGATGAAAAAGTATTGTGCTCTCAATATCGATAATTAGTGTACAAAAGCTCGAAAGTGACGAGTGACTGATAAAAAAAAGATCGATAAGCTCGATAAACGAGACGTTCTTTTGTACTTACAAAACTAATCCCGTTAAGGAAAAGAGAACAACGTGTTTCGAGCGTGTATCCAGAATGGTGCCGAGTCGATCGAGAGCTCGGTTATAGAAAATATTATGTTTTGTACAGCGGGGGTGATAACGTTAACGATAAAGGCCGGCGGACTGAGTTTTTTTCTCTTCGGGCGAGATCTGGATGCATTCTTGGGAGTAAACGAGCGCGGGTCATTATCGCGCCACTTAGTTTTGTATCGCTTATACGCGGTTATCTTTTTAAGTCGTGACATTTCTTACTCTCAAGTCCATCCGTCCGTCCGAACGGAATGTCGATAAGGCGCGAGATAATGAGACAGCGACGTTTTCTGTCGAGCGCACCATTTTGACAGCGCAACCCGATAATAGTGTGTCCCATACAGCAGCACCTATATGTATACTGGAACGCGATAATGATATCCCGAAATATATACATATATAAATATGTATAATGATAACGAGAGCAAAGAGCCTCGAATGCATTCACAAAAGTAAAGAAAAATGTAAAAAAAAAAAACAAATTATCGATATACTTCTTTAGAAAAGCTATATATAGTAATCAGTTTCGAGGTTTCAACACAGATCGTTGACAGAAACGAAGTTATACTTTATTTTTATCTGACATATTTTTGTCTCAGTGATCTTACAGTTTACACTGTTTGGGCAGCTATTAGGTGTCCTTGTTTAATCTATAGATTAAATCGTGTAGGTAACCACCTAAACGTTACGGTGTAAACTAAGCCATTGTGGACACAGGATTGTCCTTTAGCCTCTTTCGTTACGTCTATTCTTCTAATTGCAAAAAGGTTTTCAGTATAATACGTTTATTTCCGTATGAGACTCTTTATTCTTTTCAATTTGAAGTTACACCTGTTACACTATTTTAACGCAAGCGTGACGCTTCTTTAACTTTTATTTGTCAAGATCGATATATCTGTCTCAGTTATCCATTTCTTTTGGAGGATACTCTTAACTTCTCTTTTTTCACAGTGGCCTTCGTAAAACTCCTATAGAAATTACCATCTTGTAGAAATTACCACCGGGTCTAAATTCTCCTTGCTAGTCTTTAGAAACATATTTTGAGAAGTCAGTTCAACAGCTTAAAACGCGTGCAAAACACGTTTACGGTTTCCTTTTTTCTCTCTTTCAGTATAGGAACTCTTTTTTCGATGAAAACGCTTTTTGAAACGGCATGTTATACTGAGAGAAATGTTTTGGTACGTATAACCATTTATTTTGTTGATATTTGACTAACAAAAACTTTCTTACTTTTTCATTTAAAAATTGTGTTGTTCTAATTGTTGGAATAATCGAATTTTAATTAAAACAACAATTTTTTTTAATAAAAATAAATGGTTATACGTATCAAATATTTTTCTCAGTGTACTTTCTTTTTTTATCTTAGGGCGGGAGCATAGTTTTATATAATACACAATGCATAAGAAAACGAACGAATCAAAGTCCTTCATTTCCTTCCCTTTTCACGAAATAAAAGACTCTAATTAGTCGACCGCCTTATGCGTTATGCGTTACGCAAGAATCTGCGCTCCTGCCCTTAGATTTTTTTATTCTATTATCTTTCTGCATTCTTTTAGAAAATTATAGATTCTCAAGCCATTCCATTATAAGCTCACGTCTCGTTCGAGCGCGTCGATAAATTATCATTTGGATTCTTATATCTTCATCGAATCCCCAGGTATATTTTTCTGCGTTTGGACCGAAGTCACAGAAATCTCGACGAAAAGGGATTTCCGTAAGATTCCGCCAACGTCTTTCCTCGCGACGGGGCTTCTTGCGCGTTCGCAGACATCCCGCAGGCTCAAACTCGATGGAACATTTGTCGTAAACGGAAATATTTCCCCTTCGCAAGAGAGGAGCACGTGGAGGGCGTACCCGGGCGACACCTAGCGCCCGGAAGGTGGCGGGCCGAACGTTCCTTGGCGGCGAGTGACGTCGGCGACGGCCCCGACGGCCCGGTTCAGTTCAGTTAACACACGCGCGTTGTTGGGTGCGCATCGTATCGCGTATCGTTATTAGGGCACATCGCCGCGTCTCTATTCCTCCGGCAGTCTCTTCGCGCGATCCCCTCCGTACGTGCGCGTGCAGGAACGTCGTACTCATGCGCGACTCGCGGATACTCCACGTGTAGTCACCGTCCGCGCGACTTGTGAATTCCGGCGCCACGCCGAGACGGGTCATGAGTGCTAGAGTGAATTGACCT
>NW_017255975.1:2849416-2884307 GCF_001594055.1 Mycetomoellerius zeteki
CAGCCGCAGCTCGACATCCGGTGCGTATGACTCCTCAATTCTTTTATTCCTTTACCGGGGAAGAGAGGTGAAGACGTTGGACGAGATGCGGAAAATCTAGATTGCGTTTCCCGCGAAAGAAGAACCTCCCGGATGCGTCCCCGCGAATACTTTTTCATTGTTCGTACGATTGTGGCTGTGTTCCAAAATTCATTGGCAGTGCCAGAAATGTATAGTATACGTGACGTAAACTGTAGATTTTTAGCGCTAGCAGTGAATTTTGGAACCAGCCTCTGATGTTTTCTCCCGCCATTTTCGAGAGGACAGGAGATTATTTATTCGAATCCACAGGAAGCTATCTCCTCGCAATTTATTGCGGATTTTTCGGACGTTTTCGAGTCAATTGAATTCTTCAGAAATGCCGAGGCAATTTTCCAAGGTTGAATTACATTGATTTCTATCGATGTAAGATTAATTTTAATCTCGGTTCAACTTACTGTTCATCTTTATCTAATTTTTAGAATCTTTCTAGTTAAATCAATACAATAAGACTCTTCCAGTGTACAGTTTCGTAATTATTGCGCAATCGTTATCAATCATTAAACTAAAATTTTTTAATAAATCAATAAAAATTCTCTCGAAGTAAAGGAGAAGTGATTGAAGAAATTTTTGTTTAACTAGAAAAAGAAAAATTGAATCCGAAATTAAAGTTGATCTTACGGTGGTGGCTCAAATCGTAAATAATTCAGAATTAAAAAATCAGAATAAAGAGTTTTATAAAACAAATAAAAATACCTTTGTATCTATAGTTAATTTTTCATTTGAGAAAATTTTAATTAATTAAAAAATTGTAATTTAACAATTTTTTTTTAATAATGATTGCATAATTATTACGTGAACATACACTAGAAAAAATTATATTAATTCAACCAGAAAGGTACAGACACTTATAGTTAAATCTATCAAACATTCCAGTTAATTGCAGGAATTCAATTACAAAATAATCAGAAATCTCATTATGATTAGAATTTGTTTTGTTTGTACTTGTTGAAACAACCAAAACATTTTTTTCGATATAATATTGAAAACTGAATAGTTGCAACAAACGATGACCAGCAAAAGAAACTTGAAAGTGGCCAAAGTAAAGTGTACTCTGAAAGAAACGCGATTAGCGAAGGACATTCTACGTCGATAAGATAAAGTCTTACATTTCGAGTAATTTGCGTTATCTATGTACGAACTGAACGGGGAATAAAGTCCATTTGCAAGCGCCATGTAAAGATTACATGGCAAGAGAAACGGTAAGAGCAAAATGAATCGATTCATCATGCAGCGTATCGTGAATTGTTAATTTCCGAAAATTTAACTTTCTCCCATTTTGATGAACAGATGGCTTTTTTCAGTTGTTTGCTCATTATCCCATTAGGTTTCACTGTAAATGATCGAGCACTTCAGGGAGTCCCTAATCCTGAACGTCCTAAGTATCGTGTGTCAATTTTTTGAAAATTCAAGCGTCAACGATTACATTGTAACGCTATATAGAATCCCTAGAGGTAAAAAGTCTGGCCTATGTTGTCCTATTTTTTATTGTCTTGATGAAAAACGGCGGAACCAATCAAAAGATGACTGAACGCGTGAAAAAATTGAAAAGCAAATATTTGAATACAGGGCGTTATACAGCTGTGTAAGTGCACAACACGTATGCCATTTTCTATTAAACTGAAACGTTGACCAGGCTCTTATTTCTAGGGACACTATTGTGTAACACAAAGATCGCCATTGACTATTATTGCTTTTACCATTTGCTTTTCACTTTATACATCCTCTCTAATACTCGCTCTCTCTCTTCTTTCACGCTTTCATTATAGTTATTCCGACGTACTTTGCTCCATCCTCCCGGACTTGCGGCGAGTTCAATTATAGAGACAGATTAATCTATTTGTATCTATCTGCAATGATCAATCGCGAAGAAAATTACGTCCTCTTTTTTTTCCCCTCGTTACGTCTGACGTGTCTATGAACTGCGTTATTTCAAGTTAATCGATCGATATCTATCCGCCGCGCAGTTATTAGTTATTACCAGATACACATCTCTCGTACCTACGAATCGCATTATTTCTCCGCCGCTGTCAACGTCACTCTCGCGAGCTAACGAGATAATTAAAAAGTAGCCAACGTTTTCCAAGCCGACGGAGCTTAGACCAATGAATTCTTTCCGGCAATTATTTATTTTTCTACCGATTCCTCCACCTCTTCCTCTCGACTAACGCTTGATAATCCCGCGCCCTCGTAGTCACGCACGCACGCACGAACGCACGCACAGGTTCCTGCGCTAAATATCTGGCCGCACCCGTATATAAATACGCGCCGATGAAATTGACCTACGTTATATGAAGAGAGGAGGGCACAGAAGGAGGAGGAGGAGGAGGAGTGCGAGAGTGAAACGCGGACAGAGCCGAGCGACGACGGAAAAATATTTGGCTGCCGAGCAAATTTTCATTCGACTGTAAACACCCGGCGAGCCGAAGCGGAAAAGCTCGTACGCGAAAACGACGAAAATAAATCTATATATCGCGGCGACGCGACGCGGAGCGGAACGGGTGGGCCGACCAGGAGGGCCGCCCGCGCTCGGTATCCGCAATTGCGTCACATCCTATAGCCTGCCATCGCGCACACGGCGGCTCCGATGATTACCCGCGACCGCCCGGAAAAGCGAGACGACGAAAAAAATAGAGTCGAACGGAAAAGTGTGGAGAAAGAGAGTAAATGCGCGAGGGAGAAAAAAAAGAGCGCACCGCACACGAGTGCGCTCCCGATTAACCGGCGACGTTTGCGGTCGCG
Source organism: Mycetomoellerius zeteki (assembly GCF_001594055.1). Taxonomy (NCBI): domain Eukaryota; kingdom Metazoa; phylum Arthropoda; class Insecta; order Hymenoptera; family Formicidae; genus Mycetomoellerius; species Mycetomoellerius zeteki. The sequence continues at coordinate 2,852,237 of NW_017255975.1, forward strand.
TGACGCTGACACCGAAAATGCAGAGACGCATTTTCCGCGGCTAATACGAATATAAATGCGCGTCGAATACATCGAGACTTTGCAGCGGATTTTCCACCGTTTTCCTCCAAATACACGCAGAAACATATCGTTCTGTTGCTAAGAAAAATTATTACTCAATTAATTTTATTCCTTTTTTAAGCAACGGTTATCTTTAATAAAAATATTTTTTGATAATAGTAATATGAAAATATACATTTTAGAAATATTCATTATTATATACCCGAAACAAGAATTTATTTTCATTTAGAATATTATTAAAATTAATCGAAGAAGCGATTTTATATAATAAATAAAGCAAATCGAATTTGTTTTAATTTAATAATCTTGATTAAAATATTACATTTATTAGGATTTAGAATAGATTTTGAATATATAATTTAATGTGATGGATTTATGATAGATTTGCGGAATATATGAACTTTTGAAACACTTGAAACAAGTAATTATTACTTGCATACATCGCAGTATGTATTTTACTGTGTGTGTAAATCTTGTAACTTCTCGCTAATCAAAAAATATCACATTAGCGACAGAGATGACTTACCTACTTCTTTGAAGAAAGTAGGAACTCGGACGAATCGATTAATTTAACTAAAAGTACTCGAATCTTTTTATGTCATAAATATAGAGAACGAAATATGTGTTTAATTACTTATTCCTTGTACTTGTGTCATTTTTATCTACGCTTATACCTACTTTCACAAGCGTGAGGTGGAACGATCTCATTAGCGTTCCATCCAGCGACGATACAGACCGATCTCCCGTTGTAATTATTTGTCGGCGCGACGAGAAGAGACGGGGACAAAATTGAAATCGAGACGAGACAGAGGAAGAGAGAGAGAGAGAGAGAGAGAGAGAGAATAAGAGAGAGGAGAGATACCGCCAAACGATATCGCGCGTGTACCACGAAATTTGCGGGCCGCAGGCTCGCTCGCTCGCGCGCGCGCGCGTTTCCGCAGAACCGCAATATGCATTGGTAATTACACCGCGATGAATTACACCGTGGAATGAGCGAAGCGTGTTACATGCAATTGGCGCGAGCATTATAAATCTCGTCACGTGCAAACAGTTGGCCACCTCGTCTTCTATCTCTCTTTCTCTTCTCTATCTCCTTTTCTCACTCTCACCGACACTCGTACACGTGGAGAATCTCAGGACAATGAAAATTGTGACGAACGAGACGTGAGACGCATCACACTTTTAATAACACACCGTACAATTTTATCACGCAGTGACGCGTAAAGCAAGCGAAGTCAATTAAAACGTCGACGAAGATGAAAACGCCTTCAATTTTCGAAGAATATCGTAATCGACGTAATCCATATGGGAATTGAATCACGTATTTACATGACAGTAACGAATTTACTGATTATCGAAAAGTCCATCTGACGTTTTCGATTAATTCGCGTCGCGTGACGTAAATTGCGATGGGATGAGAATAACGTAAAGAGCTCGTTATCTCTTTCTGTCGCGAGTTACCGTATTTGAATCACAAGAAAAGAGTATAAATATATATATGTATACTTTTTAAGAAAAGATGATAATTAGGGGACGGAGAGAAGAAAAGGTTATAATTTTTTTATAAGTTAAATGTAGATAACTGAGAAAAAAATTTGTTCATTTCATTAAATTAATTTATTCAAATAAACAATATTTTTAATAAAGTAAAATTTTTATTTATAGTTTTTATTAATATATTTTTATTAATATCAAAATAAAATTTTTATTGATAATTCTTATTAATATAAATTTATAAATATGAAATTTTAATTAATGATAAAAATATCAATAAGTGTTGTTAGGAATTGGCGCGATAAACAATGCGCAATCATTTTCGTACAAATTACTTTAATGTATCATAATTAAACTTCATTTCATCAATCGTACATTTCGGCTGCAATTTGAGCCATCCTTAATTAATGATTAAAAATTTTTCGACCTTAAAAAGAATAAAAAAAGAATATTCTCTTAACCTTAAAGTAGGTAGGTGGCTACAACACTACGCATCTTAAAAACCTTGTTTTAGAAAAGGAAAATAATAACAATTGCCTGGAAGTCTTAAAGTTAATTATTTTTTACATTCCTCTATCTCATAAGATTATTAAAATAATGTAAATTTAATATTAATTATATATTTACTATTAAAAAATATAGCTATAAAAATAAAATTTGTTTAGAATGTTTTGAGCGCACTCCACTTATCTACTTAAAAGTTAAAAGAGTACGACTGATAACCCTATATAGTCGCGACCAAACGATCGAATAACTTGGCGTCATCGTCATCATCATCATACACTGCACCGACGTTTTCGATCCCTGGAGACGATTAGTATCATGACTCGTCACCGTCGCTGTCGTCGTTGTCGTTGCCCTCGTCGTCGCCATCCTTGTCGCGATGCTCCGGTGCTTGACCGAGTTGACACAGGCGGTGGTTATTGGCACTCTGCAGGGCCGCCAGGGCTGTTTACGTACAAGCTGTACAAATATTATTTCCGGGCAAACCGGCCCGTCGATCATTACGAAACCCCAGGCGGAAAGTTTCAACGGATACTCCTTGTCCTGCTCTCCCACCTTCATCTTGTATACACATACACACTTGCAGACATATGTACTCATGTATTGGATTCTCTTGTGGTAACATTGAGCCCTTTAAACCGACAATCTTGCGTCCTCTGAAACGACTGTCCCATAGAAATTAAATCTATTGCTCAGATTGAATCGAGAACCTTCGAAATCTTGGTATTTATAAAGATACGGAGCTTACACTAATCTTTGCTACACTAAGCCGATTATGCCTTCGCACTCCACGAAAAGGTGGATCTCGGAAATATATTCTTTTTGAGGAGAAAAAAATCTCTATTCAAAATACGATAGAGAGATTACTATTTTCACGATTTGTGAATAATGAGATAGCTATTAAATCGCTGGGTCATAATTCAGGCCAGTACTGGATGCCATTTTTAGTAAAAATTTTATTACATCGTGATAGGTGCGCAGATAAGTGGATAAGCAGCAGCAATTTTCTCAACTGCTGGCGAACAGTCCATCTTCCAAGAAAATGATGCAAGTCTCTGATGAGACTCATATCTCATTGAAGATCGTGTCTTTAATGTAAAAGAAGAAAAAAATGCTTTAATATAGAAGAATCATCAAATCTGAAAAATATGTGTAATCGTTGAACAGATTAGTAAAAACTTAAAGAAAAGAAAAGACAGTTTTTAAATATCGCTTCTATCTGTATTTTCATCTATATACATTAATCTTTTTATCATGTTTTTTTATGCATTTTTTCTTTTCATATCTATTTTTATATCTGTTTTTCGCTGGCTTGTGTCTAGACGTGTAAAAATACCTCTTATCATAAAATCTGTGATTAATTAGTTAAAGATTTTCAAACACGAAGATTTCTATCGTCGAAGCGACGTGACGTCAATATCAAAGTCTTCGTGAGAATGTATTTAACTATTTAATTCGTCGCTAATCAATCTGGAAAAACGGTACCTGAGCTCATTCGACTCGAGCGATTTGATTGTCGACGTCTTCCAATTTAAGACCTGGATTCGTTAGATCAGACATACCTAAGAATATTAAACGCTCGCCCGACTGTTTAATCTCTCGCCGCTCTCGCTGAATTTTTTTTTCAAAATGTTTTAAGATCAATGTAAAATATTGACACTGAGCGATTCTTAAGCTTAATTAGGCTGACGACGGCGTAATGAATAAGAAACTTTGTAGTACGCGCGTTATAAATGACTTACTTTCGATTACTGTCGTTAATTCAACTATAATAAAATTCTAAATCACCGCGTTATATTTCGTACACTCAAATGTGTCATTTTAGGCTGCATTTCGTTATTTACTGCGAGTACTGAAAATCTATAGTTACATATATAGGGTAGTTGTCACAAAACTGGAAATCTGAGAAATGTCAGGGAAATCAGGGAATTTTGCAAAATTTTCTGGAAAAATAAAATTCTTGGCTTTAAAAAATATGCATACATCATTTAATATGCATACATCACACCTACGCACAGTTTTGGAACAATACCAACTTAACAATTAAATACAAGTAGTGTCAGCAACGTTAATGGTAATTTACATTGCTGTGTTAAATTGCTTTTTCAACTAAATAAATGATTTTTCAAATCAAGGACGAAATTAAAAAATTTCAAAATATTAGAGAAAACCATAAAATTTTGTCTAGAAATCATAAAAAAGTTATGCAATTTTAGGATGATGAATTGGTGGCAATTCTGGTAGACTATAAATTTTCAAAACTCACAGTAAATGACGGGAGGCAATCTTAGAAAAACGCGTGCTAACATGTGAACTGTAATCGGTCGTAAAAGAAATCTCGACGAAAAATGCACGAAAAACGGCGCGAGCGGAATCACGAAAATTCGGTCTCCAGAGATTCCGTGACCTTTTTTGCTTTCAGACTACGAAGGATGGAAGGGATCGTTTTTGTCGCACGAGCCAACGCGTCGCGTTTTAACTTCCGTCGCGTGGAAAAAAAGAGGAAAAAAAAAATTATTACGATCATGTGTGTGCGCGCACGTGACGCGCGACTTGACACGTGTAACTTCGGTCATCAGGCCGAGCAAACGCGCACGCGCGTTTATGTCCCGTGTACACTGTTCACAATAATGAGGAGTTTGCACAGACCGGGATCCCGACGTTCTTCAAACAGCGAGAGGCAAGGACAAACACGGCCCTATATGGACGGATGGACAAACACGACGTATGGGTTCGTGCTCGTTCGTTCGTTCGTTCGTTCGTTCGTTCGTTCATGTCCACGTCGTCGGATCGGCGTTAAACCGACGCGAACGCGATGCCGTGTACCTGTACCGCTACGAGAAATGCGCGAGCGAGGAGTCCTCTTCGCCCTTCCCGCCACCACCGCTACGGAAACTATCGACCATCACCCTCGCTCAACAAGCACCATAAGCGATATGCTGGCTAACATTTGCCGGGCTAAGCACACAAATACGATACAGTGCTATTTGCTCGGCCGCCAGTGGTACTCGATCGCGCTTGCGATACCGCTGGAATCGACATCGGCACTGCTACTAACGGTTTAATTCGTTTCACGATTGAGAAGATTTATGAACAACGACATATATGCATAGACCAAGCATTCTGTTTATAGCTTCAAGTCGGATGACAGTTTAACAGCGGTTTCATTGCGTCTCTTTCTATTTTCAGTGAAAGCGAAGATAGCACGGAATCTCACTTAAATTGTCAATTTTCAACTTCATCCACGACCACTGAAAAACATGGAAACGCTTGGTCTATGTATATATGTCGTTGTTTATGAATTATTGAACTGAGATGATTCGCTAGGCGTCACGGAGAGCGTCGGGATCACCGTTAGATTCTCGCGAAAGGAAAAGAGAAAGAGAAAGAGAGACGACATGATGTTCAGCGTGCGGCATGTGCCATCCTGGTGCATCCTGGCGTGATGGCCAGGTCAGCTGGTCGGTGGTTTGCGAACTATCTCAATTTGCCTAAGCCGCAACCACGGCGACCGCGAAAACCGCAACTTCCCTCGTCGTGGCCACCTTTGGACACCGTCCCTTCCTCCTCTTCTATCCGCAATTCCTCTCTTCCTCTCGCCACGACCTCCATCCGACTATCCGTTTCCTCTCTGCCTGCCTGCCTGCCTATTCTATACCTACCTATCTACCTACCTACCTACCTACCTACCTACCTACCTACCCAACTCCTTTCTTCTCACGCTCGCCCGCGCCATTGTCGTTCGTCTCCTCCAACCCCGTTTCGAGAATTTAGCGGGTTTTGGTCATACAACTGTCGACCGTATTGGCGAGACCCGCGCATTGTGTTTTATTCTTCTCGAGAGGTCGAGCGACTTTGACCTCGCCTAGACAGACGACGCCTTGACACATCGTTCGCATTGTTTCGAATCAAGTATTCATCCATTCAAGTTCAACGTATGTCATTAGCTTAGACAGAGAGGTCGTATAAGTGTTAACTCCACGTGGTGCCAACAAATATCAATGTCGCCGCATCGTCATGTAATTTACGGATCCGGCGAAGGACGTGATGTTCGCTTACGGAGGATGTCGTTAACGATATAATATATTTATGCGCGCGTACACGTGCACACGTACACACTACGCGTGTTCATACGCGACACAGAACCCAGGCGGCCCATAGTTTCGGTTGTAGCGTGTAATCCTCGCGGACACCGCAAACATGTAATTAACACTTGCTCTCTCTCTGCGCGCGCGCGAGAGAGAGAGAGCTGCCGTTACAACACAGCTCTCTCCGAACCAGAGAGACGATAACCGACTATTGCTGGCCCGTACACATACCCGGCTCCGTGTAATCGCGCGTACACGTGCACACGTTCTACTGTGTGCGCGTCTATCCATCAGTACCATCTACCATCAACCCTTCCCCCTCCCCTCCTCGTATGCTCCAATCTACCACGGGCCTCGTATCACTTTCGCTTGTACGGCGCCACCCCTGCCCTTTCGCGGTCGAACAGCTGTACGGAGTTAATTATGGGAAGTAGAGATCTCTCTCAGGGAGGGGGGGAAGGACAGGGAAGGTTCTGACAATCGATCGATCCGTCGACAATTCTGGGACACGGATCGATTGATTCATATCGTAGGTACGAGAAAGACCATTGAGGTAAAGTTTCTCACGTTTTTTTCTTTTATCTGCAGGGCCCGCCGCAACCAAACCAGCAATTCAAGTTCACGGTTGCCGAGTCCTGCGACAGGATCAAGGAGGAGTTCAACTTCCTGCAGGCACAGTATCATTCGTAAGTATCAGCGGTCACGTGCTTTTTGCCGATAACGATATTGCTCCTCTATTAGGCATCACGCTAAGGAAAAAGAGACACTTTTTCAATTCAGGGTTGCTACAAAACTGGAAATCGGGAAAATGTCAGGAAAATTGAAAATAGTTTGGTAAAAGTAAAAAAATTTCGTAAAATTTTCTGGATAGTTAAAATTCTTGATTTTAAAGAAAATTAATATGCGTTGTACATCTACACAGTTTTGGAATACTACCAACTTGACAATTAAATACAACCAGTGGCAGCAATATTAATAATAACTTACATTGCTATGTTAAATTGCTCTTTCAACAAAATTCGACGATTTCTAAATCAGGATGAAAATACAAAAAATTTCAAAATGTTATTAAGGAGATCCTAAAGCGAAGCCCGAACTCCGACGAAATCACTAGAGGTCGCTGTTTTTTCCAGCGCATCGACATGTCTTTATATATTGCTATCACACCAATATTTCACGCAACCTATGATACACGCAGTCGTACGTTCATGTAAATTTTCGTACAACAAATTCGTTGCGATAAAGCGTCTAAGGCCCAGTTCCACAACTCACGGTTAACTCTTAACCGGGGTTCAACTTATTCTTTGTCTCTTTCCAATTCTAGAATTGGAAAGAGATGAGAAAAGTTGTGGAACTGGACCTCAGTCTAATTTTAAGAACTTGACGTTATTTGTTCATGCAAACTACGTGTTTGTGCATTACTATTTCGTAAGTATAGGTTGTAAAATTTTCTTATCAAGCAAATGTTGTCACGACTCAACAGCTTAAGACACCATGTTACACTAAGAAATGGTAAAAATATATCAATTTCGAAATTTTTGGTCGTTCTCGGCATAAAGTCCACCTCACAAACACGTATTAATGCGTATACTTTAATCCTGGAAAAAGATTTTCGAACCTGTGAAAGAGAAAAAAAAGTATTTATTACACAAAAATTATATGATTTAGTCAGTAATGCAGACGGCTATAGGATCCTCTTAAAAGCATCAGAGGAAAAGTCGTGGAATTTTATCTAGGAAAAGTCATTGGCTACGTTTACACCGTGCATTTAAGCCGCGGCCTATACAACAGATGTCCTTGTTTATACTGTTGGTTAAACAAAGACACCTATCGTATAGGTCACGGACTAAGAGTACGGTGTAAACGTAGCCATTGAATTTTGGCATGAGGAATTTGTTGGCAACCCTACGATTGCGACGATCGATTCCCTCTTCTCCACCTTGTCCTCTTCTTACTTCTTTCATCTGACGCGGAAATGCGCGCGTAAGGACTGCGGGCGAGTCGTATCGCGCGCTTGCGGAGAGAAAAAAGGTCTGGGAACGGGCGCAGCTGCGCGCTGCTCGGAGTGCACGCTATATCCTGCAAGCATAGTTACACGACAGATACGTAATGGCAGCTCGCAAATATATACGAACTCGAGCTTCTCGAGTTTCACGAACGCCAGGGAAGACGGGCCTTGCATTTTTCAGCAGCGCGCGTGTACGCGGATCGAAACTTTTCTCGTTGTCCGACGGACGGTTCTTCCTTTTCCCCTCGCATTTTCTTTTTTTTTCCCCCCTTTCTTTCGCTCGCCACGTACGGAGCATATTCTATTCGCGAAAAGAGAAAGAAAAAAAAAAGAGAGAACGTGGTTTCCGCGTTCTCTCCTCTCTCTCCCTCAATTCAAACCTACAGACGACTCGACTGTTTTCACATGCATTTCACGTTATGTTTTTTTTCTCCTTCCGCAGGCTGAAGCTAGACTGCGAGAAACTGGCTAACGACAAGATCGAGATTCAGCGACATTACGTGATGGTAAGTGCAATCATTGGTGCGTCGTAAAGTTAGACGTGCCAGTTAGACGTCGTAACGTTTCCCTCGACTACCTCTTGCCTCCGTGTTCCTCTTTCTCCATTTCTCTCTCTCTCTCTCTCTCTCTCCCTCTCTCTCTTCCCCCCTTTCTCTCCCGTATCCAGAATAATCATGCTCGCTCGACCGCTAAACCACCTCGGCTTCTTAGCATTAATTGCATCCTCCAAGTTGGAGTCGGGGTCGGGGCTTTACATTGGCTCGTTACGCCGCGCGTAACGTAGTCAGATATACTACAGATACATGTATATGTATATGTATACGTATGTATGCGCTCGTGCATAGCTAATGACTCTAAGAGCCAGTGGCTCTCATCGAATTAGTCTACAACGCTCGCACAAGCGCAGCTGTCTCGCTCGTTTAATGACGAAGTAATACGCTGTTAGGTCATGGCGGCGACGACGGCGGTCTACGTCTCGTTAATATTCGAGCACCTCCTCATATCCATACCTCTCGCATCCACTATCGGCCCACGACCGTGACCTCTCACGGCGCGAGAAGCGAGAACCAAAAAGAGAAAAGAATCGAAGCGTCATGACGAAGAATTATATAATTTACAAACTTTTCAAGAAGTCGCCAGAAAGAAAAGTATCCTCGATCTCCGTATCGTGAAGGATTCTGAAATTTCTTCTCGCGGCTGCGTGTGAAGGATCTAAGGAGCGATCGGAAATAACGCTAAATTGAACGCTCTGATTGAAAATAAACTGGAGATTTTTCAACTTTACAAATTTACCACTTTTGCAAATTGGCAACAATTTCGAGATGGCGCAGCATCCGCAAAGTCCGCGAGACGCTGCCAGTCCCCCTTATTTATCTTCTTTATTAGGAGCGTCGAGGAAGCGACGCGATAATTAAATCGAAAACGCGGCGTCGTTGCGCGAGTTTTACGCCGTCAATCCATCGTTACCGTTTTAATTCGCCGATCTAATCGGCGCGGGGGCGGCACGTGAGCCACCAGTTTGAACGCAATTAATCTCTGCTTCAGTCCATTTGATACGAATGCTCCCTTTTTCTTCTCTCGCGCCTCCGCCCCTTGTTGGCGATGCGCGACGCCGGCCTCATTAACGAGCGTTAAAGATGTTGCACCATCGCTTGCCGTAACGAACGAATGCCGTTGCCCCCAGGGAACCATTGGTCGATGCTGTTGCCGCTGCAGCCAACCGATCTCAACAGCCTCCGTTAGCGCGTCCTCCATCCCCTCAGCACCCGTTTTCCAGCGTCCTATCTTCTCTTCCTCTCTCTGCCCTCACCTCTGCCGCTGTGTCTATCTCCCGGGTGAAATAACTTACTTACAAGCGCAATTAATTCGCCCGAGTAATTACCGGGCTAATGACCCGTAAAATTAAGAACCTGTAACCTGGTCGGTGCGCGTTTACACGCGTTCGCCTCTTCGTCTCGTATTTCTCACGCGCGCGCATTTCTCTTCCCCTTTCTCTCTCTCTCTCTCTCGCACGCTCTCTTTACAACTGCAACCGCGGCCCACCTCTCAAATACACTCGACCGGCGAACTCGAGTACGTTATCACGATTAGCGATAATTAATAACACGTTAGTGTAGTTGAAACAGCTTCGTTCGAACCAGCCGTTGCTGGACAATTCAAAGGAAATTTCTGGTTTACGATACAATCGCTTTGAAAAACATTTCCTATTTCTGAGAAACATTGATTATGTTGATTTCTTAGTTAATTACTGAGATAAATCGCGGAAAATTTGTTAATTGTATTGATCTCTTAATTCGCTAATTATTGATCCCGTCGATTTGTTCAGATCTATTTGATCTTAAATGTAATTAATTTTTTACTAATATTTTTTGTTTAAAAACTTTTTTCTAATATTTATTTTATGACTTCGTCTGTTAATGTAAAATTTTTTTCTGTGAAAATTTTTTATCTTTTTGATTGTCTAAGAAAATATTTTAAATAATGAATTATTCAAGATTTTTTTATGCAATAGTATTTTATATCATTTTATGTCATTTTATATCGTTTTATGTTCGCCATATTTATTAATTGTTTATTAATTTTTATCAGATTATTTTGTTATTATGTGCATTTGTTTGAACATGGCTCTTGTGATTTTTATTCATCGTCTTCCACCTTTTTCATTTAATTTTTATTCATTTTTTACTATATTTTATACATCGTTAATTTATTTATTTTAAAGACTCAGTGAGTTGAAATATTCCATTACGTTTTAAAATAAAATTTACATTTATTTTTATTTAACACCTTTTTTGATTGTTCTCTTAGCCCTCTTTCTTTCTCGTTTTATTTTTTAGAATTTTAATTATATTGATTCAAACGATATGATCATACAATAAATTCGAACAGACCAATAGAGTTAAAATATATCACTGGGTATTGTGCAATTGTATATCGATTCCATAGTTAATCATTGAAGTGTATCACGGAATATTTATTTGTTGCAGTACTATGAGATGTCATATGGCCTAAATGTGGAAATGCACAAGCAGGTGAGTTGGAAACTTCATTTAACTCCAATCTCGAACTTCCGCTGCCCAGAAAAAAAAATTCATCTTCTTTGTGTGTGTGCAATTTTATTTTTAATCTCTTGTTATTTACACTCTTTTTATACGTTAAAGCAGTTTTGTTTTTCAAGTGCTATCTTTACACAGATTTGCATTCTGTTTTTATACATCTTTATATACCTCTTTGTTACATTTTATTCTAATGTACCATAATCTTTTCGACTTTACTCTCTGACTACCTTATCTTCTTTAAACAATAAAAATCTTACATTTTAGACCGTACGTGTGAGAACACAATTAAGACAAACTAGAAATTAAATGCCTATAATGGTCGAAGCTGGATCTTTATATAATTCGCATTATCTTTATTTATCTTTTGCTATCTAATATGTGATATCAATTCAGCAATTTTCTTGTATGTATGCGTCTAGAATAAAATAGATTTCTCGATCTATATCTATATTTGTCTTTCTGTCTATATATATATATATACATATATTTATCTATGATCCAATGTCCGGCAAACGCTACTGGTCTTTGGGCCAGGTTCAAAGAAAGGCGAAAGCAGAGATTCTCACGAGGAATGGAGAATCGTCGCGACGGTAGGAGGGCTCGACTCCGTAAATATCGTCTCATTATTTCCTACGTCTTACGCACTTCGCGAGTGCTTTATTCTCGGAGTACGCAAGTATACGCACGCCTCGGAACTGATGCCCCGCGTCGCAAAGACTACGCACGGACGCGACGAAAATAGAGGAACGCCCCGTTGACAGCAAATCGCCTCCCGGTCAGAAATATGTAGCCAGCCTCGCTCGTTACTCGCGCGTTTAAAACGACGAAGCGTTAGGCGGTCACCGCCTTTAACTCGTGCTTTCATTACTCACTCGACGCGTCTGTCTACCCGTTGAGATGCGGCCGGGGGAATAGCTGAGACCGCAGCTGGGATCTGAACTATTACTATTGCCCCATGTGCGCAATGCGTTCCACATTCTATCCCATTTCCGAGAATTCTTAATCCGCCTGTCGAGCCATCGGCTTAACTCTCCGGTTAACGTGAATTTTAACTCTTCCGTCAGCAAGAGGTTTTCGAGAAACAGCAAATTTTTTATTGTTCCGAATTATATAAAAGTCTGAGAAAATTCTGGTATACTTTTCATAGCTTTAATAATGAGTTTTTATCATTATAAAAGTCGATTGTATTTTACTGTTTTTTTATAGATAAATTTATCCATCAAAATTCACACTCAAAATATCGATGATACCTTTAAAGACCCCAATTGTCAGCGGAGGATTAAAACACGCATTTCGTAACATTGAAAATATTCGAAAAGTTCTAACCCCTCGTTAGAGAGGTTAATTTTTATTTACACATAATTTTTATTTACTTCGTAAGCATTCTGAGTTTCTTATTATTCAGCTCAAATTTTTTTACTGTTCTAGACTTTCAAAAAATCTAGAAAAATTCAGAATTATTTTCCAACATTTCTGCTATATCGCCAGTTATTTAACTTAAATACTACAACCTTTACTTAATAAAAATTGAAATTTGTGCTAAGAAATTTGAGAGTAAAATTTCGGTTGGATTAAAAAAGATTCAGTGTGCCTACTTAAGTATTCAGTTTCGGAATTTTCCTTGCACGAGCCAACTTTATTTTTTGCAACATAATCTTGTGACAAGTGTTAAATTTTTAAGTGACGGAAAAATTAACAGAGCCGACCGAAATTCGGAATCTCTAACGGTTCTGTTTACTTTCCTACATTTTTAAATTGTTATCTGTACTTACTAACGTATCATATCAAGTTACATTCCTAATAGATCTCTTCGATTTACTATCGTAATTATTTTCCGTTTTATCGTATGTTTGTATTATTATTACAGACGGAGATATCTAAACGATTGAGCAACATCATCACACAAATCATACCATTTCTTTCTCAAGAACATCAACAGCAAGTTGCTGGTGCTTTAGATAGAGCGAAGCAAATCACGATGACTGAATTAAATACCATAATGGGAGTAAGTATATAAATATAATAATACAATGAGAGAAACGCTACACACACACGCATTGTGCGAACAAAGGCTATCCAATATTTTTCAAACTTTCCGGAAAAAATATGGCGGAGGCGAATAATTCTTTTATTTCGATTATTACTTTGTCTTCATTACATTTTTCACAGTGCTGCGCGGCGTGTCGGATTTTCTTTATTTCCATTGTCGCAATTGCGTGCGTGATCGAAACACGAGATTGACATTCAGCAGACGCGTCGCATATAATTAAGTTTCGAGTTGATTCTCGCGCGCATGATGCGAATAATTTCTCAATCCCAAGGACACTATTGTCGAGGCAAGCACATTCCAAAAGAAGCTAGTGCTTAAAGTCGAATCATCGCGCGAACGAATCAATGTGTGATCTTCTCTAAGCCACAAACAATTATGTTGAATTATTGATACAAATATTTGTCTGACGAGTGAAATAATTTCTACTACATGTTTATCTATCTTCTCACTTCATGAAGTATTCTCATAAATAAATTAACTTTCTGTAATCTAGGTCTTTTTTGGGTTTATAAGTGTAATTTCACTGTTAAATTTCTCCGAAATAAAGGAGGATGGATCCCGGTTCTCCCTCCTAAAATATCTTGTTAAAAAACTATTTAGTAATATAATAGAGATGTTGATCGAAAAGTAACTGAATTTTTCCACATTTTTTGAAAGTCTAGAACAGTAAAAAAAAACTTGGCTGAACGGAGAGAATAAAAATATGATTGCAGACGAAGGATTAATATCAAATCGTGCAATGGATGTCCGTTTCTACTAATATATATAGAGATTAACTTTAATCTCGATTCAACTAACTCTTCATCTTTTTCTAGTTCTAAGAATTAGAAAAAGATGAAGAGAGGTCTACATTGGAAAAAACGGACGAGAGTGATTTAACGCTCGGAGATGCGTCCGATCGAGGGACTTTTACCGCGACTGGAGCGGGAAAAAATGATCCCTCGAACAAGGCCGTTGCGGCACAAACCGCAATCTCGCCAATCTGTCATTACGCGACGCGCGTCGCTGTATATACGCGAAATATAATTAGCGTGCTAGTATGTTACGGGCTGTCGAGTGGGATTCGTGGCGAAGGGATTCGCACGACGGGGAAAGTACAGGGTGACGGGTGGTGGCACACAAAACGCTGCGCGCGGAGGGAAAGGGTGCGCGGTGCAGACCGAAGGGACGATGAAGGCAAATAGACAGAAGCGCTAACCCTCATGAATATGTATTATTCGGTAAACAGAGGTTGAATCAATATTTCGTTTAATAACACTGCGCGAGGAACGTATAGTCCTCCATTTCCCGCTTTCCCTTCACCCTCTCTCTTTCGTCTTCCTCCCCGCGTTCACCTCGGGAACTCGATGACGCGGCCACGGGATTCTCGCCGATCCTTCTCTCCTGTCTCTCTTCCTCTCGGCTTCCTCCGTTCCCGCGCCACCCGCGTTGCGCGTATTATTCACGGCATGTTAAACCTCGTTTGGGACTATTACGTTTCGTTTCACGCGCCGGAAACGAACGCTGCGATTTTCGACGTGTACCGCGTCCGCCGCGAGGGTCGCGCGATTTTTCAATCTCACGATCGGAGATAACGCGCGAGTTTTATCCTATACACGAGAGAGCGTTTCACGGGGCAATATATATTTTTTAACATCATCCGTATTCCTGATACTGGCCAGAATTTTTTTTAAACAATCGTGTTGAATTATCGTTTTACCCTCTTGTCTACCTCGCGTTCACTTGTTATTTTATTTCATGTAATAGAATAAACTCGGATAAGATGGCCATAGTTTTTTTTAATGCAAAAAATATACTTTTATTTTTGTTGTTCTTCAATAGTGTTTGATATCACTTCACTCTGAACTTAAAGTAATAAATACTATCAAAATTGAAGAGGAATATAATATTATCACAATATTATAACGTGTATATGTATAATTAAAATATAACTGAGTTATAATTTATAATTACAAATATATAATGATATTGTAATAGTAACATAAAAATTATAATTCTTTTAAACTAAGGAAATCAAACAATGATATAATTACAAAACAATGTGTGTGTGTGTGTGTGTGTTTTACTTGGTTAATGGCCATTTTTCCCGAACTGTTACAGAAAGATGGCCATAGTATTTATAAATAGTGAAGATGAAAATACAAATTATAGGTCACATCACAATTTACATATTTATTTATGTATGAAACATTGATTATGACGGCTTAATTGTAATTTATTCAACGTATAAGCAGCTTTTAATGGAACATATGCAAAACTTTACAAGCAGGCGAAAGTAAAAATATTAAATAATATTTTACATTTTCATAATATTGTTATTTCAAATAGTACGCACATAAACCGAGACATAAACTACTATAAATATTGATTATCTTTGAGAATGACTACAAAAGTGTACTATTTAATAATTATTAAAGAAATTATAGCCTATATAGCCATCTTTTCTGTACGACCATAATACCCGACGATACATAATACCCGAGTTTACCCTTCGCTACGCGAGTTTTCTACAAGCTCTCAATTTCGTAAGCCACTATTCTCTAATAATCGCGTTTCTTGGGAATCTTCACACGTGTAATAAACCCACAAGCATACACAAAATCGATTTATACGAACGACATTTTGCATGCGTGGTTTCAGCAGCAGAGGCCAGACATACCGCGGTTCCTTCAGCAAATGCACGCTCAGCAAATACCGCCAGGGGCGACGATGGCTCATCCGGGTCTACCTGGACTTCCCGGATTGGGGCCAGCTGCCGGTCTTCCGGTACCAACTTCCGCGTCCGCGGCTTTGCTGACTGGTCTCGGACTAACTACCGGACCCCCCACGGCTCCTGGTACGCCCGCCACCGCGCATTCTCTGTCGATGCTCGTCAAGCCTGAAATCCACCGTGGTCAACCGGATGATCTGAAGAGCAATGGCGGTAAGTCGACTGTACTCCCGATATCTTTGATATGCAGCCGTACAATTGTATCGCTGCAGCCGAATGACCCGGAATCGCCTCTTTCATCTTTGATCCACAGATACGTGGATAAATTCAGAATTTTTATCTCTTATATTTTTTTTATGAAATCCAGTTGTAGGATTTTCTTTCTGTGTTTCACGGATTGACATGATTATTATCCAATGTGATGAACGGAAAAAAGGAAAAACTCTCGAGTAAAATTCCGATCTCTGGTCACGTTCGATTTAACGATTGAAACTATAGTATAAAAAATACTGTTCGCATGATGATATTTTCCATTTTTCTACAGTAACTGAAATAGTAAAACCGATTGATACATAGATATGACATATCGCGGTATACGTAACTTTTCGATGTTTTATCAATATTATAGAGATGTTGTAATGATATTTTTATTTTATATTATTATATGATTGAAAATACTAGTATATGAAATTATAATTTCTGCTTTTCCTTTTCGCAATGCAAGTTTAAGGAGACTTAAAGTTTCTCCTAAAAATTAAAAATACAAACGTGATCGTAATTAATTGTCCCGAATTTAAGTGCCTTATTTCGTGTGCTTAATCTTCTTTGTGAGAGATATATACCTATACACTACGCTACAAATCTAATTAATGAGATAACATTAACATTCAATAATATTTAATCATATATAATCCCTTATAATACCAGGAAGTTATGTATACACCAATATTATGAAAATTTCAGTTATATATTGATATTTGGGCCTTTGATATCGATACAACAAATATACAGCAGTTTTTAGCAACGCGATTTTATGAAATAGAGATACAAGGGTGTTAGAGCGAAATTTTATTTCGATATCCAATCCCGACTTATCGTATAACCACGCAAGAGAGTGAAATGTCTACCAATCGTCATAAAGTTAACGAAGATTAGCGAGGGAAGAGGTGTAGACGTATACAATATATATTTATTATATATATATATCTATATATATGTATATTTTTACTATATGTATATATGCATGTGTATATACATATAGGCGAGACTTTTGACGACCCCTCTTTTTTTCTCGCCGGGAAATGTTCAAAGCGCTTTATTACGGGTATCCGCTTTCGGTGGAGCGAGCGTGTTTGCGTCACCCTGTTAGCGGACGCGCTAGCGGCGGTTTTCAGCGAAAAGCGCACATAAATATGCATGAAGATCATTTATATGGATGCCATCCGGGTCCCCTCTGCCCTCGCCCTTCTCCCCCATTCCTACCGGCTACTGACCGTCGTTTTACGACGCAGCACGTTATTAACATTTTATCGATACTCGACATTCGATCGTTCTCAATATACTCGCGAGATTCCTTCGTATCTTATCGCACAGACATACACATTTACATAATATACTGGGTTGTTTAATTTTTAAATTGAAGTATTTACGTTTATGATTATCCTAAACTTACAGATCATAACCTACAAAAACCCCGGACATTTTAATCGCTTGCATTCCTGAATGCATATAAAAATGCGTGTAGATTAGTAAAACTGGTCGGGAATAACAGTCAACGAATAATTATTTCACATCTTATTGTTCATTAGTGGTACTAATTTAATGTAAAAAATTGACCAGTCGATTATTCTCCTCACATTCTATGATTAATCAATTTCTTACAGCTTAAGTATTATTATATTGTAAATCAGGACACTGATACAGAATAGTGCGAGAAGGATCCAAAGCAAAATATTGCGAGAAGATTCCCTGAAACCCTGAACGCTTATAATTATCCCGAACGTCTTTAAAAAATTCCCCCGGACGTCTTCGGACACCCTAAAACAGATGGCGTCCGGGGAAGAGAGGCGGATGGCAATCATATTCATATGGAAATCTATATTTAAGATGCGTTCGAGGAGAACGTTATTAGTGCTATTTACGCCATTCTATCCTTGTTTTATGTCTAATAAACAGAAGAGGTGAAGATAGAATGACACAAAGAACGTTAATAGCGTCTCCCCGAACGCAACCTTAGACGTAATTCTTAATTATACAGCTTGCAGTACTCTAACCCGCATCTGTTTATTTTCAGGTTTGAGTTCGACGGAAGATAGACACGTAAGTAACCTTCCTCTGTTTTATCACGACTAATTATTTAACTTGAAATGTCATGGATCTAAAAAGGCTGCGAATACGATCGTTTCTAATTTTGCCAATGAACAAACGACGAGTCACGTAGTATTGCTACTATAATTGCTTGCATTGATATATCGATATTTCAATGGTTAGTCAAAATAAAAAATTGTCGAATAAATGTACACGAAATGTACAGTGTAGCCAGTGTTTCTACAGAACAAAGTTAATTAAAGTTATTCATTACAAATTTACTACATATTGAGTCGTTGCGGAAAACAGTTTTATTTTCAACAACGAGATGAAGAAGATTTCTGCCGAGTTTTCTGAAAGTTAACGAAACGTTTACGGTGATTATTTGTCGCGTTTCGCAAAAGCGATGTGTATTTTGTTGTACGGTGTATATACGTGAAAACGCGTACGGGCTTGTACAATATACACTCGACCGAGTGGCACTTATCGTGGCCTCGTGTATTACACGCACATTACGCGCGTGTAACTTGACTCGCGCGCGCGTCAAGAGTGCAACGAGCGCCGCTTCAGCGTACTTCGCGTACGAGTGCGTGCTGCATATTGCAATTTATACTTTCGACCGGCTCGCGAATACAGGCGCGAGGAGGGGCGTAAAAGTGGCGAGAATGGGAGACAAAGAGGACGGCAGCGACACTTTACCACCGAGCTATTTGCATAATTTCAAGTAACCCCGGTTTCACTTCCCTCGATCGCGAGACTTCTGGAGAAGTCGGCTCCACGCACTTGCTAACTTTTTTCCCTCGCGAACGTACGATACGAGCGTGCTCGAGCGGATTGGACGAAGCGATACGAAGCGACGAAATTTCTTGTGTGTACGAAGATAAACCGTCGCTTAATTTAGGGATTAGATTCCAAAAGCGGATACGCATCCTTTACCTGGAGGAAGTTACGCGTCCTCGGAACCGGCGGGCCCCGGCGCGCCCAAGTAAAAAGAACGGCGAGAAAGAATGACGTCTGGCAGAAGGAAGGGGTGTATCTTGTATTACGGGTTTGCCGAGCCTGTAATCTTCGCGGGACCGCGAAACGCCCATCGACGCCCTCTCATTCCGCCTCTCGCTATTCTATTTTCTTCTCTCCAGCTCGCTCGCTTCGTTCATCCTCCCCGGTGCCGGGGCACCACCTTTCTCGGGGCCCGATCGTCCTCTCGCACCGCGCGATATCATACCTCTTTTTCTCCTCTCCATCCCTCTCACCGGCGCTTCGTCGCGTCACGTCGATGCGCCCATTCTATAATCATTATCGGCTTTCGCAGCTGGACCATGGATGCGCCGCATCTCTTCCTTTCCGCTTTTCATCCACGAAAACGATTTTGCTCGAGTATTTAAAAATTTAGCCAGATACAGATCTGAGAATAATTTTGTTGGACCTTCAAAATAATTACGTAGGAATCTCAAGCATAATGAGCAAGCTGCAAAAAGTTTTGACAGTTTAACAATCAGTTTGAACTGTTCTACATAATTCAGGGTTGCCGCAAAACTGGAAATCAAGGAAATTAGGGAAAAGTTAAGGAATTTTGTAAAATGTTCTGAAAAATTAAAGTTCTTGGCTTTATAGAAGTTTAATATATACATACATCGCACCTACATAGTTTTGGAGTACTACCAACTTAACAATTATAAATTGCAAACAGCAACATTAACAGTCATTTATATTGCTATGTTAAATTGTTCTCTCGATAAAATATTTGATGGTTTTTAATCGGGACGAAAACAGGTATAAAAAAAATTCAAAATATATATTACCGAAAGCGTCAGGAAACGTTGTGGAATTTTAGAATGAGAAATTTGTGAGAACCGATTATTTTGATGGTCCAACAAAATTATTTTTAGATCTGTATCTAAACTTTTACATACTTCAACGAAATCGTTCTTTCCGTGGGCGCGACGAGACGTGCGCCAATTTTTCCGCCTCCGTCCTCCCCTCCGCGTGGAAAATCTCACGCGGTTTATTACCGAGATGCACGCTAATATTAGATCCTGCGCGAATTCTCCGGCACGTTTGTATTTACATTGGATTTTCGATGAGCATTATACGTCCGCGCTCGCCTCCGCAATTTATGCTAATTCGTAAATTAGCACAGACGTTGTCGCGTACGATTATCGAGCTCGTTCTGAGTACTTTTTTTGCATTCGTTTTGCGAGTGCTATTTACAACGTGTAATTCATCCACTCCACCTATATTTATCTTCGAATGTATGTATATCGCCGCTGCGTTTGAAGGGTTTTTTTTCCGGGGCGCATGATAAATAATGCTTAATAGATAGAAAATAAATAAATAAATAAATTTTACGAAACACCATCAGGACCAGAGACTCGATTTTATCGTATGTATGTACCGACGTTTCGCGCCGCTCGTTAAATTGATATTTCATTGAAAAGCGTCACAGATGAAAAATCGGCAACGCAACGCGCCGATGGAAGTTACGTTTTAATACGTTCGCAACGAGTCGGATATCGGGGTGGGCGATAGTAGGGTAAAGTCGAAATCGATTATCGCGGGCGCTCGCGTGACGATTGATAATAACCCGCGTCGACGCCGGTAATTACGGTTTTGTCACGTTCGTCGGCGCCGCAGGGAATATGTGGCTAATCCGTTGTTCCAGCCTGTACTTGCCGCGCGGTGTCTGTTGTTAAACGAGATTAACGATATCCGCGGGAGATTAACGGCGGGAAAGGGAGGAGAGCGCGGGGGGAGACCCGCATACCCGTTCGAACGACGCGTATCTTCATCCCGTATCGCGTGTTCGGTTTACGGTAGTATATATCGCGCATCGCGAACGTGAATGTCTATCTTTGAGAAGAGGTTTCCCTATCGAGTGTAGACGTTAGCATGATGTAAAAAGAAGCATGGTGTAAAAAATTGACCAATCACGACCGAATGTGAGAAGAATAATCGACTATAGTCAATTTCTTACAGCTTAAGACTTGAGGCTTAAAGTAATGGCTTATTGTAGAAAGCTTCGAAAGGTGTAAAGCCCGAAGCACAGACCTTTGCATAAGCCAGGCCTGTCCAATTTGAGCTCCCCGCAAAAAAATTCAATGTAGATAAGATTTCGGGGACTGTAAAGTGTCAATTCGCATCTGAGTGACGCTTATCAACACTTTATAGTTTCTAAAATCTTACGTTGAATTATTTTGCGTCGATGGCTTTGCGTTTTGGCTCCGGAGCTCAAATTGGACAGACCCGGCATAAGCGTAAGAAAATCAAGCAACCAGAGCCTTTTATTTCATGGAAAAGAAAAAAATGAAGGGCTTTGATTGATTCATTTTCTTATGCATTATAATGCGTTATGTTATGCAAAATTCTGTGCTCCCATTTTAACGTCGCGCATTAGTAATATTTCCATTAACTGGAAACAGTTAATCAAATTTGATCCAAAATTCACTTTCCTGAGTAGGTATATATAGTGCTAACATACTGGAACAGCCAATCAAATTTGATCCCTTGATCTCAAATTCATTCTCCTACTGCATATCCACGGGAATATTACACCTATCTTTTTACATGGCAGTTAGAAAATATCGACAATCCCGCCGTGTGATTATAATCTGCTTGATGTTCCTCGCAGTCGATCGAGTACACGTAAATGTACTTGGGCAATCATTTATGATCGCCCTAATAAAGTGGCATCGCTACACCGCGTGTATTTTACAGCGGGGCTCAATATCGCCGGCTGACAAATACAACCGAGCGCGCACACCACAAGAGCCGACTCACCACTCTCATCACTCGCAGAACCACCATGATCACTCGTTACATCCGATGAAGAAAATGAAGAAGGAACTCGAGACGTGTAAGGACACGGTACATGTAAGTGTTTAATAACAAAAAGATTATATCATTCGCGTAGTTTCTGCCGGTCCGTGCAACAAATTGTACGTGGTCATTAATGGCGAAGAGCACTTCTTTATCAATCCTGAATGTAAAACGATAATAACATAATTATTTCTATTCGTTTCTATTAATATATAGATTAACTTTAATCTTGATTTAACGTACTTTTTATTTTTTTTCTAGTTCTAAGAATTTGAAAAGGAATATAAAAGGTAAATTAAATTGGATCGAATTAAAGTTAATTTACATTGGTAGAAGAGGACATTAGTGTTTAATCCGGGAATAATCAACTGATTTATCAACATAAACAATTATCTGAAATGTTTTTACATCCTAATTAAAACCATTTTTAACAACATTGCATATTATTGATTGTGTTTCCCGAATTATTAGTATTTGAAAATATTTTAGATATGAATTCAATTACAGTTTTCTAAAAAAAAAAAACGTTAAGTAACTTGTTATGATTGCATTTAAAAAATAATAACATGACGCTTTTTTATTTTCGAAGGAATTGTACATTTAAAGATACGAATTATTAAGTAAAAGTGATTACCAGAAAGAGAACAAAATATGTTAAACAATGTCTACATAAAATGATAGTTTATAACAATTTACAAAAATATCTCAAATAACTACATTCTCAGGTTAAGACGTAATGTCAATCAATCGCTATTCGAATAACGAATATACGTTCTCGACTTCTCTTACTTAACAATTTTCTCGTTGAAAAGAATTTTGCCTTTCCGATTTATCCTATTTTTGCTGATGCTCTTCTGGAGAATTAAAGATTAAAATCGACGTTTTTTTTTTATCAATTTTTCATGAGCAAATGAACGTGATCGGTTCAGATCGATATCACGCTGTAGCCGAGAGAGAGATGAAAAAATCATATTACTTGAGAACTAATGACAAGCTTAATCGCACACGATTATCGGTGTTCCCTCCGTACAGAGTGACGGTGAGAAGAGCGATCAGGATTTAGTTGTGGATGATGCGAGCGATGGACCGCCTAGTCCAGTGATGAATGGTGTGACATCACCCCGAGAAAACGGCCTCGACAAGGCTGTTTCTTCGGTGGTGCCGTCAATGGGAGCGGCCGGTGTGCAAACCTTAGGAAAGAAAGACATGGCACCGCATTCACCCAGAAGTGGTACCAGTAGTAACGCGAGTACGCCGTCGACGAAAAAGATGGAGGAACGCGAAAAACCAACGACGCCGATCTCAAAGTCGTTCACACCGACGTCGGGATCAACAGCAGCGGCAATCGGCGGTAGTATAAAACCGAATTCGGGTAAGCTATCGCAAGGCCCACCGATGCCATCCGGCTCGGTAGCACCACCTGCGATATCTTATCCGAGCTCATTGCATTATCCACCGCCCGGTCTGCCACCGCCGCATAATCTCGCGCCGGTAGCTCACGGTCAACATTCGCATGTTGACGTGATCGCTGCGTACAACGGTTACCCACCGCCGCGGCCGCCCGCTGTTTTGCAACAACTACAGTACGATCCACACGCGGCTCTCAGGACTTCCGTTGGTTCCATCGGGACACAAGGGGGAAAACCGTGAGTATCCAAATCATCTTGAAATATACACTCGATCGGACTTTCTGATACTAGAGATCCTCAAGTAAGAGATCGGACATCATTCGTTTGGTATCCGATTTACTACGTTGGGATATCCACACATTTTATGCTGTCTTATACATTTATCTCATTCTATCTTAAACAAGTCCTAAAAAAATATCGCGGATCAATCAGAAATTATTTAAAGAGTGTCCGATCTCTTACTTGAAGAGCTCTATTTAATTCACAAGTTTAGCGACATTCGTGTTGCTCAGCGAAAATTTCGATTATTTACCATAATCTTGTATCTCTTCATTAAGTCACTAATGATGGTGATCGAACGGTGTAAAAAAATAAGATAAAATTAATCGGTTAAACTAGTTGAAATAAAATTTGAACTGTACAAATTGATGTCGGAGATCTGGAGAGACTTATCGTGATCGTTATCGGATCGGGGTTTCACAGTGCGTACAGCTACCATGTGTTGAGCGATGGGCAGATGCAGCCAGTACCGTTCCCGCAGGACGCTCTTATGGGTCAAGGAATACCGCGCGTTGCGCGTCAGATTAGTACCCTCGATCACGGCGAAGTAGTCTGCGCAGTAACCATTTCAAATCCAACCAAGTATGTTTATACCGGTGGTAAAGGCTGTGTCAAAGTTTGGGATATCGGCCAAGCAGGTATGAATGAGGTGAAACCTGTTTCGCAACTCGACTGCTTACAACGCGACAATTACATCAGGTCAGTAAGAGCAATCGAAACGAATGTTGAAAGACGCGAGAAGCGTTGGGAATAAACACAAACGGTATGCTAAAAGCGGTCTCGTTCCGCGCTTCTCTGACGCAGGTCGGTAAAGTTACTTCCGGACGGTAGAACATTAATAGTCGGCGGTGAAGCCAGTCAACTTAGCATCTGGGATTTGGCTAGTCCAACACCGAGAATCAAAGCCGAATTGACGTCCTCAGCACCGGCATGTTACGCCCTAGCCATCTCGCCAGACTCGAAAGTTTGCTTCAGTTGTTGCAGCGACGGCAATATCGCAGTATGGGATTTGCAGAATCAGTCTTTAGTCAGACAATTCCAAGGTCACACGGATGGAGCGTCGTGCAACGACATTTAGGAGGTCTCGACAATACCGTCCGTTCCTGGGATCTACGAGAAGGCAGACAGTTGCAGCAGCACGATTTTAATTCGCAAATATTTTCCCTTGGTTTTTGTCCCACTGGTGAATGGTTGGCAGTTGGAATGGAGAACTCGAATGTCGAAGTGTTACACGCCACGAAAGCGGACAAGTATCAGCTACACCTTCACGATTCGTGCGTATTGTCGCTGAGGTTTGCCTCGTGCGGCAAATGGTTCGTCTCTACAGGGAAGGATAATCTGCTGAATGCTTGGCGGACACCTTATGGAGCTTCGATATTCCAGGTTGGTGTACTAATTAGTTGTATAATCTCCCTTCATCGTTTCACCCTGTCGTCGATAAACGCGGAAGAAGGAGCCTTCGAGTATATTATAATATAATTGAAGTAAAAAACCGTTTAAATATTATAATCATTTTTATTAGAATAAAAACCCACAAGAGAGAAGAGAACCGAGTACTTAATTTATCGGACCGATTTAATTATTATCGAACAAGTCAGATCGAAAGTGTTTTGAAAATATTAAAAAGATATGAACGAAAGAAATGCATCTTTTGACATTTAAATTCCGAAGCCATCTGCGTTTATTACAAGCTCGGCGTGCAAATTACACAAATTACGTTCGCACCTCTCACGCGGAGAATAAGTACGGTGTTACGCGCGTGAGACAAGACGGCGAGACGAGGCGTCGAGGACGATCGCGAAACAGCTCATTAAGGAACACTCTATAATTACGCGATATAAACGAGCTATCGAGTCGTGACTCGATAAACAAAAAAAATGCTGATTTATAATGCTTATGAATAATCGCTCGGATACGCGCTGAGCGCGCGATTTCGTTATCGAGCGGAATTCGAAGTGGCACAATAATACAAAAACAATAATAATAATAATAGATATCTACGAGGCGGCTCGTAAATATGTTTACGCTTTTTTCGTTTAACGACGTTTCGTAAAACGACACTTCCAACACCCGAATTTTTACAACGTTCTACGTCTTTCTTCTTTTCCCTTTTTTTCCCTTGCTTTCTCTTTTTCTCTTGCTCCACAAGCAGCGTGTTGTTACAACTGTTATCGCATGCTCACTCGACGATATGTTTGTCGATTATATTTACAGGCAAAGGAATCGTCGTCTGTGCTTAGTTGCGATATATCGACGGATGACAAATATATCGTTACTGGTTCCGGCGATAAGAAGGCCACCGTCTACGAAATCGTTTACGTATGAGACGTACGAAGTCGTTTGCTACCAACTGGCCATTCCATGGAAACAACATTCACCGACGATTCTTTCGGAACTCGATGGATGACGTTACGACGGATGATGTGATACCGTTGTTGGTTCTCTTTGTTATCGCTGTTGTTACTCGCTCGTTGACAAAAAAAAGTGAGATCGTCGACGCAATGCCGAGCCAAACGGACGAAAGATTCGGTATTTTTCGGATTTTAATAATTATCAGCGTTTGCACCAAAATTTGAAATGTATATTGAAAATTGCGTTATAACAACGCAATAAACATCAGAATTCATAAAGAACACGACAACATTACACACACACAACGAGATCATTTTAAATGTGGAAAATTTGACAGAGAAGTATTTTCTTCTTAACATAAAAAATTTTTATAACTATTTTTTTTCATTAGACTACAACAGAATAAAGAAATTGTCGTCCGTTATGAATATAATTTACCGTCAAACACTGTGCTGTGAAATAATATTGACTTGAATTCATAAAATTTCGCAAGTTAACGTTTGGAACGAAAAAGTTGTGTTTACAACTTTACTGCCGATTGTTACGTATTTTTTTACATACCGTTAGATTGCGATCCGTTTCGCTTGGCGGGCACGATCGCTCTTTGATTGTGATTATTCATGTCTCTTATCTGTACATTTTGTAAATAACAAGTCTTAAGTATACCGTGATATTTTTCTACTACTCCGTAAGAGCAAAATGGCAGATGTGAAACGATTGTAAATATCTCAAGATTAAGAAATTTACAAGAGAGGTCAAATGAGAAAATTGAACAAATAAATACATACGATAATAAAGATTAGTTTATTTTATCCTGTTTAATATGTCCCTTCTAAATCTTATGACTCTTATCCATTATATTTCTCGGAAAAGTGTAAGTTTACTATTTTTTGTCAACAAAAGTTTTGTTTACTGTTCCCTTAACGCACTGACGTAATTCGGCATTCAGGAAAATGCGAAAAGTTAGTAATGGGGAAAGAGGATGGGCGAAACGGCGAGATGACCTGTCGCTCTGTTAAAAACAAAATGATTAGTGGCCGGCACGCCGATAAAAATCGGGGCTGCGCATACAGCGGGCAGGTGTCGGTGGAAATAAAAAACAAGGACCACTCGTTACTCCATCCACGCGAACGTTGTTAGCGCAAAAAAGAGACATCAACAATATTTAGTTGTATGTGCCGGGGCACAACGCGGGCAGTGGCGGATCGTCATGAAAATTACGACACTATTTCGCCGATAAAAAACAAAAAAAAAAAGAGAGCAGTCACCGCCGCTCGCGCGGGCAGCGTGCTGACGGTTTCGTGATTGTCATGAAAACAAATCGGAGCGAGCTCAACCTCCCACGCGCGCGCATTCGAGCGTATATGGGTATAGAAAAATAAAAGCCCTCCTCCCACCTCGAAAAAAAGGGCGGAGAAAAATACACGCGTCGAGCATAGTCGGAGTCAAAAACGATTATATTTAAGCCTTCGTATCGCGTCGTGAATCCGCGCGAGT
Source organism: Mycetomoellerius zeteki (assembly GCF_001594055.1). Taxonomy (NCBI): domain Eukaryota; kingdom Metazoa; phylum Arthropoda; class Insecta; order Hymenoptera; family Formicidae; genus Mycetomoellerius; species Mycetomoellerius zeteki. The sequence goes on from NW_017255975.1 coordinate 2,879,870, forward strand.
CGCGCCACCCGGTGTATAATTAGCGAGGCGATGCATGCATGCGTTCAATGGAAGGTTCATCGGCGTAATGTTATTATAATAGTGGCACGTTTTGCATATGTGACCGGGTGGCGGTCGCTTTGGGAGGAGACGGGGGGGAGCTGGGGGGGGCGACCGGATCGCACGAACGAGGGAGGAATAAAGTCGGGAAGGGTGAGGTTGCGATGACGGAGGGGGTGAGAGAGGGAGAGAGTGTGGTTTTACGCGGGTTTTGTCGGCCGTATTTGCATGGTAATCATATGCGGCGCGCGCGAGCAAGTGCGGTACAGGAATGACGTGGAATATGGTGGGTAGTTGGGGGGATGACGAGATGGGGGAGGAGATGGCGGCGGTGGTGGTGATGGTGGTGGTGGCGACTATTGAAGCCGCGAGATTTGTATATCGCGGCTAAATGCGTCGGTTATTACGATTAATTCGACGACGAGCAACGGCAGGTTACGCGCGAAGCGTATTACCGCAGTTTATTCGCGTCGGATTATTCGCGTGCGTAAACTTATCGCGTTGCGTTTGCGCGCGACAGCCTATAAAATAATGTCTGTGACAATACGTGCGACAACAATCAACTGCGTAATCCTTCCGTTTCGATTTTATCTTTTTTTTTTCAATATTTTTCTTTGTTTACTCTTCGCACTTCGGGAACGATTGTTAAAATCTTTTGAGTTGACTCGCGCGATTTGAAGATTATTAGAGATAATTACATGGCGCGCGTTGTCATCGTCGTCGTCGTCGTCGTCGTCAGCATTCTGGCAGTACGCGATCCAACAGTTGGTGGCATTCATACACAAAGAGCTAATTTTCCCTCTGTCCGTCACGTCGACGGCAACTCTCCGTGCGGCGCGGCGCGCACACAACGCGACAAATTAACAGACACGCAAATGAGCGAGTTCACGCGCTCGCTTTCGCGCTGCCCCCACACGACTCACCTCGTTACAATTGGACACTAATAAACGCGCCAACACGTGCCCCCTTCTCCCTCCTCCCCTCTCCCTCTCTTTCTCTTTATCTATTTATCTCTCGGCCCGTTATCCCAAGCGCGATTCCCCTCTTCGTTGGCTCCCCTTTCCTCATCCGAAACAAAGCGTCGCGACGCACCGCAGACGCGAAAATGCCACATTGAAACGTACCGCGAACGTAGATGTATTACGACACATATATGAAGGAGATTCTACTTCATTGGCGTGAGAGCGATCTGATTTTGCATGTCGGATGTACGTTTGTTTGAAGCGACAGAATACGATCGCGACGTCTCGTTATAGACCGTATAATCTCGCTCGCACGATTATCGCTCGATTCCAGAATTAGTGCGATAAGCGAACCGCGGCGACATTGCGGACTACCTGTCGTCGTACATGCGCATCGTTCAGAGGTGGAAAGGACTATATGGGAACGGCAGATACGAGAGCGAGAGAGAAGGACGGCGGCGATGGCGGTTATCCAGATAGCAGATAGCTAGGACGGTGGTCTCGTTTGCGGCTTGACCACCCTTGCGGCGCACTGCCCTAACCGCCCCTAACCACCGTACCGCAGCCACATGGTGTGTGCAACTGGCGATAACGTCGCCCTCGCTCGCAAGCCCGTCGCAAGCCGATGCGTGTCGTTGCACCGGCCACGCTTTCGCGAACGATCGCCCTATATCTCCGCCTGTTGTTTGTTCCTACGTCCCGACATAGAACCGTAGGATGTTTCATGCCTACGGAGTTAACTTTCACTTCTAAATCCTATCGACTCGGAGGGTCGATTTTTCATTTACAAAAATATCGGAAAGAATCATTACTGCGCTTGTAGGTCATTAATCATTTACGTTACGTCTCCTTGTGTTATAATCCTGTTGTGTTGTAAACCTGTCCAAATAAAAGACCGAGTTAAATAGACTTGGTGTCGAGTGGAAAATACAGTTTTGCTACCTGTTGGGTCACACAATTCTCTTGTCACCTTCAGTCGTTTATAGCTCACCATCGGTTTTAAATGTTTCCATCAAAGAAAATACAAATCTATCGGAAAATCTTAAACGAAAAGTATCCAAGAAGATTCAGAAGACACCCTTGTATCTCGCCAGGAGTCCGCAAAGTCGGATCATCCCAAGGCCGGCTCGTAAGTCCACAACGAATCGCGCAAGTTTCCCCGAAAGGATTATCCCCGTAACAAAAATAACGACTGTTTGTAGACTGGCGAAATATTACGAGCGCCCAATAGAACCCTGCACTTTAACGATTCACTGCTCCGTGAGTGAGAAACAGCCCATTCCTTTTACGTTTTCGAGGAACATGGGCGACCACGACTGGTCGACCGGCATAATTGAAATCCTTGGGATTTTTCGGCTATCTCCATCGACGTTCCCTTTTCCAGGACAGAGATTAGCTTTTCCGAACGCTCAATCGTTAACCGGGGTCTAATCGTCAGTCATGCGAATGCACGTTGGGATAGTAGTAACAGGTAGATAATAGTAAAAGCTTTTACTATCTTTCAAGATGGACGCAGCCCTTCAAGAATGTACGAACAGACGATTAGGGTGAGTAAAAGGCGAGTTAGGTTTACTAACGAATGTATAGTCTCACTCGGAGTAATTGTCACTTTGTGACGGTTGCGTTGAGACACAGGAAATACCAGCGTTAACATTTGGCGCGAGAGAGCTGATCTCGTATTTACCGGTCTAGAGTGACATGGGTTCTCGCGTTTATACGCGCTGATATGCGGTAGTTCGCGGCAGATGATTGAAGAGTCTGAGCGTCGCGCGCGAACCGAGCGATTCCGATTTCCTAATTGCGAAACAGGAGAGAGAGAGAGAGAGAGAGAGAGAGAGAGAGAGAGAGAGAGAGAGAGCTTCATAGAACGCTTTCAGTATATTATCAGATGCCTGACACCAATCGTTGTTATTAGCATTATGATATTTAATCACATTGTAAAACTATCAATCATCATTAGCATCACAATACGATGACTAACATAATTGTTCGATAAGCATGATGAAGGAGGAGGGCCTGTATTACGTTTTTGTAATTAGAATTAAGGTTGCGTACACATATTGCTCTCTGATACTTTCTAATTCAAGCGAGATATGTCATAGGTGGATGTCTCGCGTCTTTATCAGTCGCATGTTCTAAACGCATAATGTAAAATACATGAAATACCACGTGTACATTGGATGGCCTACGGCGCATGTGCTTACATGTGTACATGCCGATGCCAGGACGTACGCATGCATACGCATGCATACATCGCGTAACCTCTAGAACGACAGCGGGACCGTGCCTAACAAACCGCAACGATAGCTACTAGTCGTCGTCGTTGTCGTCGTCGTCGTCGCGTCTCGTTGCATTCGTGTGTATACACGCGATGTGCGCGAGCGTTGTTGAATATTTGAGGATCGGCTTCTTCGCGTTTCTCTCGCTGCAACGCGAACGCGACACGCGTTCCGTCTTCCGAGATTGCTCTCCTCTTCCGTATCGTACTTTTCGCGAGCGACTAACCGCGTCGGGCAAACCTACGACGACGATGATGACGGCGACCAAGAAGAAGAGAAGAAAAAGAGAGAAAAAGAAGAGCGGACGACGACGTCGGAACAGCATGATCATGCGCATATACAGGCGGAAAAAGCGAGAAAAAGAGAGAGAGAGAGAGAGAGAGAGGGAGAGTGAGAAAGCTGTGAGATAGCTGTGCGGCCGACACATACGGTAGTCGCAGATCGGCGAGGTAGACAAGGGGCTCGAGCAAGCAAAATGGAGGGCAGGCGAGCGTGGAATATAAAAGGAGGAACGTGAATTCATATCTCGTCCGAGGGATCTCTCTCGCTGTGCTACGCCGCTGAGAGACTCCTTTCGAACGGACAAGCGAGCGAGTGAGAGACGAAGTAAGTGGGATTGGGGAATCGAGAGGCAAAGGAAAGGATAAATCCTCGGCCGCGGGCATAGGGGACGAGGAGAGGACAAGGACCAGCGGGAGAGAAGAGAGATAGGTGGAGAGGGGGGGGAGAGAGAGAGAGAGAGAAAGAGAGATGGAAGAGACCCGAGAACAGCCGTCCCGCTTGTGTATATATACTCCAAGTCCGCGTGGACTCGGCTCTGCTCCTACGTTCTGCTCAGCTGAATCGGCCAATCTCCGCGCAGCATGGACCAATCGTGTGCCACTACCAGCCGCGTTGTTGTACCGCCAACGCCGGCGCACCTCTGTGTCCAACTTGGCCAGTCGATGCCGAGCCACGCAAGGATGTAGGGATCTCTTTTGTCCCGCCGCGAGCGAGCGAGCGAGCGAGCCAGCCGTGAATACACGTTGCGTACATACACAATGCTGCCCCCGGTCTAAGGGGTACCGCCGTGTACTCTCGCTTGTAGGCAGGTGAGAAAGCATCGCCAGGAAGGAAGAGGAGGAGGAGGAGGAGGAGGGGACTACCGCCACTACAAAA